>NC_034174.2:30815660-31040660 GCF_002021735.2 Oncorhynchus kisutch
ACAGGCATGTTCACTATCAAAACAGTCATGTTCACTATCAAAACAGGCATGTTTACTGTCAAAACGGTCATGTTTACTATCAAAACAGTCATGTTCACTATCAAAACAGGCATGTTTACTAGGTACAAAACAGTCATGTTTACTAGGTACAAAACGGTCATGTTTACTATCAAAACAGTCATGTTAAATATCAAATCAGTCATGTGCACTATCAAAACAGTCATGTTCACTATCAAAACAGTCATGTTCACTATCAAAACAGTCATGTTTATTATCAAAACCGTCATGTTCACTATCAAAACAGTCATGTTTACTGTCAAAACAGGCATGTTTACTGTCAAAACAGGCATGTTTACTGTCAAAACAGGGATGTTTACTGTCAAAACAGTCATGTTTACTGTCAAAACAGTCATGTTTACTGTCAGAACGGTCATGTTTACTGTCAAAACAGTCATGTTTACTATCAAAACAGGTATGTTTACTGTCAAAACGGTCATGTTAACCATCAAAACAGGTATGTTAACTATCTAAACAGTCATGTTTACTATCAAAACGGTCATGTTCACTATCAAAACAGTCATGTTTACTAGGTACAAAACGGTCATGTTTACTATCAAAACAGTCATGTTCACTATCAAATCAGTCATGTTCACTATCAAAACAGACATGTTTACTAGGTACAAAACGGTCATGTTTACTATCAAAACAGTCATGTTTACTATCAAAACAGTCATGTTCACTATGAAAACAGTCATGTTCACTATCAAAAAACAGGCAAGTTTACTAGGTACAAAACAGTCATGTTTACTATCAAAACAGTCATGTTCACTATCAAAACAGGCATGTCTACTAGGTACAAAACAGTCATGTTTACTATCAAAACAGGCATGTCTACTAGGTACAAAACAGTCATGTTTACTATTAAAACGGTCATGTTTACTATCAAAACAGGCATTTTTACTAGGTACGAAACGGTCATGTTTACTATCAAAACAGTCATGTTTACTAGGTACAAAACGGTCATGTTTACTATCAAAACAGTCATGTTTACTAGGTACAAAACGGTCATGTTTACTATCAAAACAGTCATGTTCACTAGGTGCAAAACGGTCATGTTTACTATCAAAATAGTCATGTTCACTATCAAAACAGGCAAGTTTACTAGGTACAAAACGGTCATGTTGTCTGTCAAAACAGTCATGTTCACTATCAAAACAGGCATGTTTACTATCAAAACAGTCATGTTTACTAGGTACAAAACGGTCATGTTTACTATCAAAACAGTCATGTTAACTATCAAAACAGTCATGTTCACTATCAAAACAGACATGTTTACTAGGTACAAAACAGTCATGTTTACTATCAAAACAGTCATGTTTACTATCAAAACAGTCATGTTCACTATGAAAACAGTCATGTTCACTATCAAAAAACAGGCATGTTTACTAGGTACAAAATGGTCATGTTCACTAGGTACAACACGGTCGTGTTTACTATCAAAACAGTCATGTTCACTATCCAAACGGTCATCTTTACTATCAAAACAGTCATGTTTACTAGGTACAAAACAGTCATGTTCACTATCAAAACAGGCAAGTTTACTAGGTACAACACGATCATGTTTACTATCAAAACAGTCATGTTCACTATCAAAACAGGCAAGTTTACTAGGTACAAAACGGTCATGTTTACTATCAAAATAGTCATGTTCACTATCAAAACAGTCATGTTTACTATCAAAACAGGCATGTTCACTATCAAAACTGTCATGTTTACCAGGTACAAAATGGTCATGTTTACTATCAAAACAGTCATGTTCACTATCAAAACAGTCATGTTCACTATGAAAACAGTCATGTTCACTATCAAAAAACAGGCAAGTTTACTAGGTACAAAACAGTCATGTTTACTATCAAAACAGTCATGTTCACTATCAAAACAGGCATGTCTACTAGGTACAAAACAGTCATGTTTACTATCAAAACAGGCATGTCTACTAGGTACAAAACAGTCATGTTTACTATCAAAACGGTCATGTTTACTATCAAAACAGTCATGTTTACTATCAAAACAGGCATTTTTACTAGGTACGAAATGGTCATGTTTACTATCAAAACAGTCATGTTTACTAGGTACAAAACGGTCATGTTTACTATCAAAACAGTCATGTTCACTAGGTGCAAAACGGTCATGTTTACTATCAAAAAACAGGCATGTTTACTAGGTACACAACGGTCATGTTTACTATCAAAACAGTCATGTTCACTATCAAAACAGGCATGTCTACTAGGTACAAAACAGTCATGTTTACTATCAAAACAGTCATGTTCACTATCAAAACAGTCATGTTTACTGTCAAAACAGTCATGTTCACTATCAAAACAGTCATGTTTACTGTCAAAACAGTCATGTTTACTGTCAAAACGGTCATGTTTACTGTCAAAACAGTCATGTTTACTATCAAAACAGGTATGTTTACTGTCAAAACAGTCATGTTCACTATGAAAACAGTCATGTTCACTATCAAAAAACAGGCAAGTTTACTAGGTACAAAACAGTCATGTTTACTATCAAAACAGTCATGTTCACTAGGTACAAAACGGTCATGTTTACTATCAAAACAGTCATGTTAACTATCAAAACAGGCAAGTTTACTATCAAAACAGTCATGTTTACTAGGTACAAAATGGTCATGTTCACTATCAAAACAGTCATGTTCACTAGGTACAAAACGGTCATGTTTACTATCAAAATAGTCATGTTCACTAGGTGCAAGACGGTCATGTTTACTATCAAAACAGGCATGTTTACTAGGTACAAGACGGTCATGTTTACTATCAAAACAGGCATGTTTACTATCAAAACAGTCATGTTCACTATCAAAACGGTCATGTTTACTATCAAAACAGTCATGTTTCCTATCAAAACAGTCATGTTTACTAGGTACAAAACGGTCGTGTTTACTATCAAAATAGTCATGTTCACTATCAAAACAGTCATGTTTACTAGGTACAAAACGGTCGTGTTTACTATCAAAACAGTCATGTTTACTAGGTACAAAACGGTCGTGTTTACTATCAAAATAGTCATGTTCACTATCAAAACAGGCAAGTTTACTATCAAAACAGTCATGTTTACTAGGTACAAAATGGTCATGTTCACTATCAAAACAGTCATGTTCACTAGGTACAAAACGGTCATGTTTACTATCAAAACAGTCATGTTTACTATCAAAACAGTCATGTTCACTATGAAAACAGTCATGTTCACTATCAAAAAACAGGCATGTTTACTAGGTACAAAATGGTCATGTTCACTAGGTACAACACGGTCGTGTTTACTATCAAAACAGTCATGTTCACTATCCAAACGGTCATCTTTACTATCAAAACAGTCATGTTTACTAGGTACAAAACAGTCATGTTCACTATCAAAACAGGCAAGTTTACTAGGTACAACACGATCATGTTTACTATCAAAACAGTCATGTTCACTATCAAAACAGGCAAGTTTACTAGGTACAAAACGGTCATGTTTACTATCAAAATAGTCATGTTCACTATCAAAACAGTCATGTTTACTATCAAAACAGGCATGTTCACTATCAAAACTGTCATGTTTACCAGGTACAAAATGGTCATGTTTACTATCAAAACAGTCATGTTCACTATCAAAACAGTCATGTTCACTATGAAAACAGTCATGTTCACTATCAAAAAACAGGCAAGTTTACTAGGTACAAAACAGTCATGTTTACTATCAAAACAGTCATGTTCACTATCAAAACAGGCATGTCTACTAGGTACAAAACAGTCATGTTTACTATCAAAACAGGCATGTCTACTAGGTACAAAACAGTCATGTTTACAATCAAAACGGTCATGTTTACTATCAAAACAGTCATGTTTACTATCAAAACAGGCATTTTTACTAGGTACGAAATGGTCATGTTTACTATCAAAACAGTCATGTTTACTAGGTACAAAACGGTCATGTTTACTATCAAAACAGTCATGTTCACTAGGTGCAAAACGGTCATGTTTACTATCAAAAACAGGCATGTTTACTAGGTACACAACGGTCATGTTTACTATCAAAACAGTCATGTTCACTATCAAAACAGTCATGTTCACTATCAAAACAGTCAAGTTTATTATCAAAACAGTCATGTTCACTATCAAAACAATCATGTTTATTATCAAAACAGTCATGTTCACTACCAAAACAGTCATGTTTACTATCAAAACAGTCATGTTTACTATCAAAACAGGCATGTTCACTATCAAAACTGTCATGTTTACCAGGTACAAAATGGTCATGTTTACTATCAAAACAGTCATGTTCACTATCAAAACAGTCATGTTCACTATGAAAACAGTCATGTTCACTATCAAAAAACAGGCAAGTTTACTAGGTACAAAACAGTCATGTTTACTATCAAAACAGTCATGTTCACTATCAAAACAGGCATGTCTACTAGGTACAAAACAGTCATGTTTACTATCAAAACAGGCATGTCTACTAGGTACAAAACAGTCATGTTTACTATCAAAACGGTCATGTTTACTATCAAAACAGTCATGTTTACTATCAAAACAGGCATTTTTACTAGGTACGAAATGGTCATGTTTACTATCAAAACAGTCATGTTTACTAGGTACAAAACGGTCATGTTTACTATCAAAACAGTCATGTTCACTAGGTGCAAAACGGTCATGTTTACTATCAAAAAACAGGCATGTTTACTAGGTACACAACGGTCATGTTTACTATCAAAACAGTCATGTTCACTATCAAAACAGTCATGTTCACTATCAAAACAGTCAAGTTTATTATCAAAACAGTCATGTTCACTATCGAAACAGTCATGTTTATTATCAAAACAGTCATGTTCACTACCAAAACAGTCATGTTTACTGTCAAAACAGTCATGTTTACTGTCAAAACGGTCATGTTTATTGTCAAAACAGTCATGTTTACTATCAAAACAGGTATGTTTACTGTCAAAACGGTCATGTTAACCATCAAAACAGGTATGTTAACTATCTAAACAGTCATGTTTACTATCAAAACGGTCATGTTCACTATCAAAACAGTCATGTTTACTAGGTACAAAACGGTCATGTTTACTATCAAAACAGTCATGTTTACTATCAAAACAGTCATGTTCACTATGAAAACAGTCATGTTCACTATCAAAAAACAGGCACGTTTACTAGGTACAAAACAGTCATGTTTACTATCAAAACAGTCATGTTCACTATCAAAACAGGCATGTCTACTAGGTACAAAACAGTCATGTTTACTATCAAAACAGGCATGTCTACTAGGTACAAAACAGTCATGTTTACTATTAAAACGGTCATGTTTACTATCAAAACAGTCATGTTCACTATCAAAACAGTCATGTTTACTATCAAAACAGGCATGTTCACTATCAAAACTGTCATGTTTACCAGGTACAAAATGGTCATGTTTACTATCAAAACAGTCATGTTCACTATCAAAACAGTCATGTTCACTATGAAAACAGTCATGTTCACTATCAAAAAACAGGCAAGTTTACTAGGTACAAAACAGTCATGTTTACTATCAAAACAGTCATGTTCACTATCAAAACAGGCATGTCTACTAGGTACAAAACAGTCATGTTTACTATCAAAACAGGCATGTCTACTAGGTACAAAACAGTCATGTTTACTATCAAAACAGTCATGTTCACTAGGTGCAAAACGGTCATGTTTACTATCAAAAAACAGGCATGTTTACTAGGTACACAACGGTCATGTTTACTATCAAAACAGTCATGTTCACTATCAAAACAGGCAAGTTTACTAGGTACAAAACGGTCATGTTTACTATCAAAATAGTCATGTTCACTATCAAAACAGTCATGTTTACTATCAAAACAGGCATGTTCACTATCAAAACTGTCATGTTTACCAGGTACAAAATGGTCATGTTTACTATCAAAACAGTCATGTTCACTATCAAAACAGTCATGTTCACTATGAAAACAGTCATGTTCACTATCAAAAAACTGGCAAGTTTACTAGGTACAAAACAGTCATGTTTACTATCAAAACAGTCATGTTCACTATCAAAACAGGCATGTCTACTAGGTACAAAACAGTCATGTTTACTATCAAAACAGGCATGTCTACTAGGTACAAAACAGTCATGTTTACTATCAACACAGTCATGTTCACTATCAAAACAGGCATGTCTACTAGGTACAAAACAGTCATGTTTACTTTCAAAACAGGCCTGTCTACTAGGTACAAAACAGTCATGTTTACTATCAAAACAGTCATGTTCACTAGGTGCAAAACGGTCATGTTTACTATCAAAAAACAGGCATGTTTACTAGGTACACAACGGTCATGTTTACTATCAAAACAGTCATGTTCACTATCAAAACAGTCATGTTCACTATCAAAATAGTCATGTTCACTAGGTGCAAGACGGTCATGTTTACTATCAAAACAGGCATGTTTACTAGGTACAAGACGGTCATGTTTACTATCAAAACAGGCATGTTTACTATCAAAACAGTCATGTTCACTATCAAAACGGTCATGTTTACTATCAAAACAGTCATGTTTCCTATCAAAACAGTCATGTTTACTAGGTACAAAACGGTCGTGTTTACTATCAAAATAGTCATGTTCACTATCAAAACAGTCATGTTTACTAGGTACAAAACGGTCGTGTTTACTATCAAAACAGTCATGTTTACTAGGTACAAAACGGTCGTGTTTACTATCAAAATAGTCATGTTCACTATCAAAACAGGCAAGTTTACTATCAAAACAGTCATGTTTACTAGGTACAAAATGGTCATGTTCACTATCAAAACAGTCATGTTCACTAGGTACAAAACGGTCATGTTTACTATCAAAACAGTCATGTTTACTATCAAAACAGTCATGTTCACTATGAAAACAGTCATGTTCACTATCAAAAAACAGGCATGTTTACTAGGTACAAAATGGTCATGTTCACTAGGTACAACACGGTCGTGTTTACTATCAAAACAGTCATGTTCACTATCCAAACGGTCATCTTTACTATCAAAACAGTCATGTTTACTAGGTACAAAACAGTCATGTTCACTATCAAAACAGGCAAGTTTACTAGGTACAACACGATCATGTTTACTATCAAAACAGTCATGTTCACTATCAAAACAGGCAAGTTTACTAGGTACAAAATGGTCATGTTTACTATCAAAATAGTCATGTTCACTATCAAAACAGTCATGTTTACTATCAAAACAGGCATGTTCACTATCAAAACTGTCATGTTTACCAGGTACAAAATGGTCATGTTTACTATCAAAACAGTCATGTTCACTATCAAAACAGTCATGTTCACTATGAAAACAGTCATGTTCACTATCAAAAAACAGGCAAGTTTACTAGGTACAAAACAGTCATGTTTACTATCAAAACAGTCATGTTCACTATCAAAACAGGCATGTCTACTAGGTACAAAACAGTCATGTTTACTATCAAAACAGGCATGTCTACTAGGTACAAAACAGTCATGTTTACAATCAAAACGGTCATGTTTACTATCAAAACAGTCATGTTTACTATCAAAACAGGCATTTTTACTAGGTACGAAATGGTCATGTTTACTATCAAAACAGTCATGTTTACTAGGTACAAAACGGTCATGTTTACTATCAAAACAGTCATGTTCACTAGGTGCAAAACGGTCATGTTTACTATCAAAAAACAGGCATGTTTACTAGGTACACAACGGTCATGTTTACTATCAAAACAGTCATGTTCACTATCAAAACAGTCATGTTCACTATCAAAACAGTCAAGTTTATTATCAAAACAGTCATGTTCACTATCAAAACAATCATGTTTATTATCAAAACAGTCATGTTCACTACCAAAACAGTCATGTTTACTATCAAAACAGTCATGTTTACTATCAAAACAGGCATGTTCACTATCAAAACTGTCATGTTTACCAGGTACAAAATGGTCATGTTTACTATCAAAACAGTCATGTTCACTATCAAAACAGTCATGTTCACTATGAAAACAGTCATGTTCACTATCAAAAAACAGGCAAGTTTACTAGGTACAAAACAGTCATGTTTACTATCAAAACAGTCATGTTCACTATCAAAACAGGCATGTCTACTAGGTACAAAACAGTCATGTTTACTATCAAAACAGGCATGTCTACTAGGTACAAAACAGTCATGTTTACTATCAAAACGGTCATGTTTACTATCAAAACAGTCATGTTTACTATCAAAACAGGCATTTTTACTAGGTACGAAATGGTCATGTTTACTATCAAAACAGTCATGTTTACTAGGTACAAAACGGTCATGTTTACTATCAAAACAGTCATGTTCACTAGGTGCAAAACGGTCATGTTTACTATCAAAAAACAGGCATGTTTACTAGGTACACAACGGTCATGTTTACTATCAAAACAGTCATGTTCACTATCAAAACAGTCATGTTCACTATCAAAACAGTCAAGTTTATTATCAAAACAGTCATGTTCACTATCGAAACAGTCATGTTTATTATCAAAACAGTCATGTTCACTACCAAAACAGTCATGTTTACTGTCAAAACAGTCATGTTTACTGTCAAAACGGTCATGTTTATTGTCAAAACAGTCATGTTTACTATCAAAACAGGTATGTTTACTGTCAAAACGGTCATGTTAACCATCAAAACAGGTATGTTAACTATCTAAACAGTCATGTTTACTATCAAAACGGTCATGTTCACTATCAAAACAGTCATGTTTACTAGGTACAAAACGGTCATGTTTACTATCAAAACAGTCATGTTTACTATCAAAACAGTCATGTTCACTATGAAAACAGTCATGTTCACTATCAAAAAACAGGCAAGTTTACTAGGTACAAAACAGTCATGTTTACTATCAAAACAGTCATGTTCACTATCAAAACAGGCATGTCTACTAGGTACAAAACAGTCATGTTTACTATCAAAACAGGCATGTCTACTAGGTACAAAACAGTCATGTTTACTATTAAAACGGTCATGTTTACTATCAAAACAGTCATGTTTACTATCAAAACAGGCATTTTTACTAGGTACGAAACGGTCATGTTTACTATCAAAACAGTCATGTTTACTAGGTACAAAACGGTCATGTTTACTATCAAAACAGTCATGTTTACTAGGTACAAAACGGTCATGTTTACTATCAAAACAGTCATGTTCACTAGGTGCAAAACGGTCATGTTTACTATCAAAATAGTCATGTTCACTATCAAAACAGGCAAGTTTACTAGGTACAAAACGGTCATGTTGTCTGTCAAAACAGTCATGTTCACTATCAAAACAGGCAAGTTTACTATCAAAACAGTCATGTTTACTAGGTACAAAACGGTCATGTTTACTATCAAAACAGTCATGTTAACTATCAAAACAGTCATGTTCACTATCAAAACAGACATGTTTACTAGGTACAAAACGGTCATGTTTACTATCAAAACAGTCATGTTTACTATCAAAACAGTCATGTTCACTATGAAAACAGTCATGTTCACTATCAAAAAACAGGCATGTTTACTAGGTACAAAATGGTCATGTTCACTAGGTACAACACGGTCGTGTTTACTATCAAAACAGTCATGTTCACTATCCAAACGGTCATCTTTACTATCAAAACAGTCATGTTTACTAGGTACAAAACAGTCATGTTCACTATCAAAACAGGCAAGTTTACTAGGTACAACACGATCATGTTTACTATCAAAACAGTCATGTTCACTATCAAAACAGGCAAGTTTACTAGGTACAAAACGGTCATGTTTACTATCAAAATAGTCATGTTCACTATCAAAACAGGCATGTCTACTAGGTACAAAACAGTCATGTTTACTATCAAAACAGGCATGTCTACTAGGTACAAAACAGTCATGTTTACTATCAAAACGGTCATGTTTACTATCAAAACAGTCATGTTTACTATCAAAACAGGCATTTTTACTAGGTACGAAATGGTCATGTTTACTATCAAAACAGTCATGTTTACTAGGTACAAAACGGTCATGTTTACTATCAAAACAGTCATGTTCACTAGGTGCAAAACGGTCATGTTTACTATCAAAAAACAGGCATGTTTACTAGGTACACAACGGTCATGTTTACTATCAAAACAGTCATGTTCACTATCAAAACAGTCATGTTCACTATCAAAACAGTCAAGTTTATTATCAAAACAGTCATGTTCACTATCGAAACAGTCATGTTTATTATCAAAACAGTCATGTTCACTACCAAAACAGTCATGTTTACTGTCAAAACAGTCATGTTTACTGTCAAAACGGTCATGTTTATTGTCAAAACAGTCATGTTTACTATCAAAACAGGTATGTTTACTGTCAAAACGGTCATGTTAACCATCAAAACAGGTATGTTAACTATCTAAACAGTCATGTTTACTATCAAAACGGTCATGTTCACTATCAAAACAGTCATGTTTACTAGGTACAAAACGGTCATGTTTACTATCAAAACAGTCATGTTTACTATCAAAACAGTCATGTTCACTATGAAAACAGTCATGTTCACTATCAAAAAACAGGCAAGTTTACTAGGTACAAAACAGTCATGTTTACTATCAAAACAGTCATGTTCACTATCAAAACAGGCATGTCTACTAGGTACAAAACAGTCATGTTTACTATCAAAACAGGCATGTCTACTAGGTACAAAACAGTCATGTTTACTATTAAAACGGTCATGTTTACTATCAAAACAGTCATGTTTACTATCAAAACAGGCATTTTTACTAGGTACGAAACGGTCATGTTTACTATCAAAACAGTCATGTTTACTAGGTACAAAACGGTCATGTTTACTATCAAAACAGTCATGTTTACTAGGTACAAAACGGTCATGTTTACTATCAAAACAGTCATGTTCACTAGGTGCAAAACGGTCATGTTTACTATCAAAATAGTCATGTTCACTATCAAAACAGGCAAGTTTACTAGGTACAAAACGGTCATGTTGTCTGTCAAAACAGTCATGTTCACTATCAAAACAGGCAAGTTTACTATCAAAACAGTCATGTTTACTAGGTACAAAACGGTCATGTTTACTATCAAAACAGTCATGTTAACTATCAAAACAGTCATGTTCACTATCAAAACAGACATGTTTACTAGGTACAAAACGGTCATGTTTACTATCAAAACAGTCATGTTTACTATCAAAACAGTCATGTTCACTATGAAAACAGTCATGTTCACTATCAAAAAACAGGCATGTTTACTAGGTACAAAATGGTCATGTTCACTAGGTACAACACGGTCGTGTTTACTATCAAAACAGTCATGTTCACTATCCAAACGGTCATCTTTACTATCAAAACAGTCATGTTTACTAGGTACAAAACAGTCATGTTCACTATCAAAGTTTACTAGGTACAACACGATCATGTTTACTATCAAAACAGTCATGTTCACTATCAAAACAGGCAAGTTTACTAGGTACAAAACGGTCATGTTTACTATCAAAATAGTCATGTTCACTATCAAAACAGTCATGTTTACTATCAAAACAGGCATGTTCACTATCAAAACTGTCATGTTTACCAGGTACAAAATGGTCATGTTTACTATCAAAACAGTCATGTTCACTATCAAAACAGTCATGTTCACTATGAAAACAGTCATGTTCACTATCAAAAAACAGGCAAGTTTACTAGGTACAAAACAGTCATGTTTACTATCAAAACAGTCATGTTCACTATCAAAACAGGCATGTCTACTAGGTACAAAACAGTCATGTTTACTATCAAAACAGGCATGTCTACTAGGTACAAAACAGTCATGTTTACTATCAAAACAGTCATGTTCACTAGGTGCAAAACGGTCATGTTTACTATCAAAAAACAGGCATGTTTACTAGGTACACAACGGTCATGTTTACTATCAAAACAGTCATGTTCACTATCAAAACAGTCATGTTCACTATCAAAACAGTCAAGTTTATTATCAAAACAGTCATGTTCACTATCAAAACAGTCATGTTTACTATCAAAACAGTCATGTTTACTATCAAAACAGGCATGTTCACTATCAAAACTGTCATGTTTACCAGGTACAAAATGGTCATGTTTACTATCAAAACAGTCATGTTCACTATCAAAACAGTCATGTTCACTATGAAAACAGTCATGTTCACTATCAAAAAACAGGCAAGTTTACTAGGTACAAAACAGTCATGTTTACTATCAAAACAGTCATGTTCACTATCAAAACAGGCATGTCTACTAGGTACAAAACAGTCATGTTTACTATCAAAACAGGCATGTCTACTAGGTACAAAACAGTCATGTTTACTATTAAAACGGTCATGTTTACTATCAAAACAGTCATGTTTACTATCAAAACAGGCATTTTTACTAGGTACGAAACGGTCATGTTTACTATCAAAACAGTCATGTTTACTAGGTACAAAACGGTCATGTTTACTATCAAAACAGTCATGTTTACTAGGTACAAAACGGTCATGTTTACTATCAAAACAGTCATGTTCACTAGGTGCAAAACGGTCATGTTTACTATCAAAATAGTCATGTTCACTATCAAAACAGGCAAGTTTACTAGGTACAAAACGGTCATGTTGTCTGTCAAAACAGTCATGTTCACTATCAAAACAGGCAAGTTTACTATCAAAACAGTCATGTTTACTAGGTACAAAACGGTCATGTTTACTATCAAAACAGTCATGTTAACTATCAAAACAGTCATGTTCACTATCAAAACAGACATGTTTACTAGGTACAAAACGGTCATGTTTACTATCAAAACAGTCATGTTTACTATCAAAACAGTCATGTTCACTATGAAAACAGTCATGTTCACTATCAAAAAACAGGCATGTTTACTAGGTACAAAATGGTCATGTTCACTAGGTACAACACGGTCGTGTTTACTATCAAAACAGTCATGTTCACTATCCTAACGGTCATCTTTACTATCAAAACAGTCATGTTTACTAGGTACAAAACAGTCATGTTCACTATCAAAACAGGCAAGTTTACTAGGTACAACACGATCATGTTTACTATCAAAACAGTCATGTTCACTATCAAAACAGGCAAGTTTACTAGGTACAAAACGGTCATGTTTACTATCAAAATAGTCATGTTCACTATCAAAACAGTCATGTTTACTATCAAAACAGGTATGTTCACTATCAAAACTGTCATGTTTACCAGGTACAAAATGGTCATGTTTACTATCAAAACAGTCATGTTCACTATCAAAACAGTCATGTTCACTATGAAAACAGTCATGTTCACTATCAAAAAACAGGCAAGTTTACTAGGTACAAAACAGTCATGTTTACTATCAAAACAGTCATGTTCACTATCAAAACAGGCATGTCTACTAGGTACAAAACAGTCATGTTCACTACCAAAACAGTCATGTTTACTGTCAAAACAGTCATGTTTACTGTCAAAACGGTCATGTTTATTGTCAAAACAGTCATGTTTACTATCAAAACAGGTATGTTTACTGTCAAAACGGTCATGTTAACCATCAAAACAGGTATGTTAACTATCTAAACAGTCATGTTTACTATCAAAACGGTCATGTTCACTATCAAAACAGTCATGTTTACTAGGTACAAAACGGTCATGTTTACTATCAAAACAGTCATGTTTACTATCAAAACAGTCATGTTCACTATGAAAACAGTCATGTTCACTATCAAAAAACAGGCAAGTTTACTAGGTACAAAACAGTCATGTTTACTATCAAAACAGTCATGTTCACTATCAAAACAGGCATGTCTACTAGGTACAAAACAGTCATGTTTACTATCAAAACAGGCATGTCTACTAGGTACAAAACAGTCATGTTTACTATTAAAACGGTCATGTTTACTATCAAAACAGTCATGTTTACTATCAAAACAGGCATTTTTACTAGGTACGAAACGGTCATGTTTACTATCAAAACAGTCATGTTTACTAGGTACAAAACGGTCATGTTTACTATCAAAACAGTCATGTTTACTAGGTACAAAACGGTCATGTTTACTATCAAAACAGTCATGTTCACTAGGTGCAAAACGGTCATGTTTACTATCAAAATAGTCATGTTCACTATCAAAACAGGCAAGTTTACTAGGTACAAAACGGTCATGTTGTCTGTCAAAACAGTCATGTTCACTATCAAAACAGGCAAGTTTACTATCAAAACAGTCATGTTTACTAGGTACAAAACGGTCATGTTTACTATCAAAACAGTCATGTTAACTATCAAAACAGTCATGTTCACTATCAAAACAGACATGTTTACTAGGTACAAAACGGTCATGTTTACTATCAAAACAGTCATGTTTACTATCAAAACAGTCATGTTCACTATGAAAACAGTCATGTTCACTATCAAAAAACAGGCATGTTTACTAGGTACAAAATGGTCATGTTCACTATCAAAACAGGCAAGTTTACTAGGTACAACACGATCATGTTTACTATCAAAACAGTCATGTTCACTATCAAAACAGGCAAGTTTACTAGGTACAAAACGGTCATGTTTACTATCAAAATAGTCATGTTCACTATCAAAACAGTCATGTTTACTATCAAAACAGGCATGTTCACTATCAAAACTGTCATGTTTACCAGGTACAAAATGGTCATGTTTACTATCAAAACAGTCATGTTCACTATCAAAACAGTCATGTTCACTATCAAAACAGTCATGTTCACTATCAAAAAACAGGCAAGTTTACTAGGTACAAAACAGTCATGTTTACTATCAAAACAGTCATGTTCACTATCAAAACAGGCATGTCTACTAGGTACAAAACAGTCATGTTTACTATCAAAACAGGCATGTCTACTAGGTACAAAACAGTCATGTTTACTATCAAAACAGTCATGTTCACTAGGTGCAAAACGGTCATGTTTACTATCAAAAAACAGGCATGTTTACTAGGTACACAACGGTCATGTTTACTATCAAAACAGTCATGTTCACTATCAAAACAGTCATGTTCACTATCAAAACAGTCAAGTTTATTATCAAAACAGTCATGTTCACTATCAAAACAGTCATGTTTATTATCAAAACAGTCATGTTCACTACCAAAACAGTCATGTTTACTATCAAAACAGTCATGTTTACTATCAAAACAGGCATGTTCACTATCAAAACTGTCATGTTTACCAGGTACAAAATGGTCATGTTTACTATCAAAACAGTCATGTTCACTATCAAAACAGTCATGTTCACTATGAAAACAGTCATGTTCACTATCAAAAAACAGGCAAGTTACTAGGTACAAAACAGTCATGTTTACTATCAAAACAGTCATGTTCACTATCAAAACAGGCATGTCTACTAGGTACAAAACAGTCATGTTTACTATCAAAACAGGCATGTCTACTAGGTACAAAACAGTCATGTTTACTATCAAAACGGTCATGTTTACTATCAAAACAGTCATGTTTACTATCAAAACAGGCATTTTTACTAGGTACGAAATGGTCATGTTTACTATCAAAACAGTCATGTTTACTAGGTACAAAACGGTCATGTTTACTATCAAAACAGTCATGTTCACTAGGTGCAAAACGGTCATGTTTACTATCAAAAAACAGGCATGTTTACTAGGTACACAACGGTCATGTTTACTATCAAAACAGTCATGTTCACTATCAAAACAGTCATGTTCACTATCAAAACAGTCAAGTTTATTATCAAAACAGTCATGTTCACTATCAAAACAGTCATGTTTATTATCAAAACAGTCATGTTCACTACCAAAACAGTCATGTTTACTGTCAAAACAGTCATGTTTACTGTCAAAACGGTCATGTTTATTGTCAAAACAGTCATGTTTACTATCAAAACAGGTATGTTTACTGTCAAAACGGTCATGTTAACCATCAAAACAGTCATGTTCACTATGAAAACAGTCATGTTCACTATCAAAAAACAGGCAAGTTTACCAGGTACAAAACAGTCATGTTTACTATCAAAACAGTCATGTTCACTATCAAAACAGGCATGTCTACTAGGTACAAAACAGTCATGTTTACTATCAAAACAGGCATGTCTACTAGGTACAAAACAGTCATGTTTACTATCAAAACGGTCATGTTTACTATCAAAACAGTCATGTTTACTATCAAAACAGGCATTTTTACTAGGTACGAAATGGTCATGTTTACTATCAAAACAGTCATGTTTACTAGGTACAAAACGGTCATGTTTACTATCAAAACAGTCATGTTCACTAGGTGCAAAACGGTCATGTTTACTATCAAAAAACAGGCATGTTTACTAGGTACACAACGGTCATGTTTACTATCAAAACAGTCATGTTCACTATCAAAACAGTCATGTTCACTATCAAAACAGTCAAGTTTATTATCAAAACAGTCATGTTCACTATCAAAACAGTCATGTTTATTATCAAAACAGTCATGTTCACTACCAAAACAGTCATGTTTACTGTCAAAACAGTCATGTTTACTGTCAAAACGGTCATGTTTATTGTCAAAACAGTCATGTTTACTATCAAAACAGGTATGTTTACTGTCAAAACGGTCATGTTAACCATCAAAACAGGTATGTTAACTATCTAAACAGTCATGTTTACTATCAAAACGGTCATGTTCACTATCAAAAAACAGGCAAGTTTACTAGGTACAAAATGGTCATGTTCACTAGGTACAACACGGTCGTGTTTACTATCAAAACAGTCATGTTCACTATCCTAACGGTCATCTTTACTATCAAAACAGTCATGTTTACTAGGTACAAAACAGTCATGTTCACTATCAAAACAGGCAAGTTTACTAGGTACAACACGATCATGTTTACTATCAAAACAGTCATGTTCACTATCAAAACAGGCAAGTTTACTAGGTACAAAACGGTCATGTTTACTATCAAAATAGTCATGTTCACTATCAAAACAGTCATGTTTACTATCAAAACAGGCATGTTCACTATCAAAACTGTCATGTTTACCAGGTACAAAATGGTCATGTTTACTATCAAAACAGTCATGTTCACTATCAAAACAGTCATGTTCACTATGAAAACAGTCATGTTCACTATCAAAAAACAGGCAAGTTTACTAGGTACAAAACAGTCATGTTTACTATCAAAACAGTCATGTTCACTATCAAAACAGGCATGTCTACTAGGTACAAAACAGTCATGTTTACTATCAAAACAGGCATGTTTACTATCAAAACAGGCATTTTTACTAGGTACGAATTTTTTTATTTTTTTATTTTTTTATTTTTTTTATTTCACCTTTATTTAACCAGGTAGGCTAGTTGAGAACAAGTTCTCATTTGCAACTGCGACCTGGCCAAGATAAAGCATAGCAGTGTGAGCATACAACAAAGAGTTACACATGGAGTAAACAATTAACAAGTCAATAACACAGTAGAAAACGAAGGGGGGGTCTATATACAATGTGTGCAAAAGGCATGAGGAGGTAGGCAAATAATTACAATTTTGCAGATTAACACTGGAGTGATAAAAGATCAGATGGTCATGTACAGGTAGAGATATTGGTGTGCAGAAGAGCAGAAAAGTAAATAAATAAAAACAGTATGGGGATGAGGTAGGTGAAGAGGGTGGGCTATTTACCAATAGACTATGTACAGCTGCAGCGATCGGTTAGCTGCTCAGATAGCTGATGTTTGAAGTTGGTGAGGGAGATAAAAGTCTCCAACTTCAGCGATTTTTGCAATTCGTTCCAGTCACAGGCAGCAGAGTACTGGAACGAAAGGCGGCCAAATGAGGTGTTGGCTTTAGGGATGATCAGTGAGATACACCTGCTGGAGCGCAGAACTCTGTCTGCAAAGTAATTGGTGAACCAGGCAAGGCAGTCATCCGAAAAACCGAGGCTACTGAGTCTGCCGATAAGAATATGGTGATTGACAGAGTCGAAAGCCTTGGCAAGGTCGATGAAGACGGCTGCACAGTACTGTCTTTTATCGATGGCGGTTATGATGTCGTTTAGTACCTTGAGTGTGGCTGAGGTGCACCCATGACCGGCTCGGAAACCAGATTGCACAGCGGAGAAGGTACGGTGGGATTCGAGATGGTCAGTGACCTGTTTGTTGACTTGGCTTTCGAAGACCTTAGATAGGCAGGGCAGGATGGATATAGGTCTGTAACAGTTTGGGTCCAGGGTGTCTCCCCCTTTGAATAGGGGGATGACTGCGGCAGCTTTCCAATCCTTGGGGATCTCAGACGAGATGAAAGAGAGGTTGAACAGGCTGGTGATAGGGGTTGCGACAATGGTGGCAGATAGTTTCAGAAATAGAGGGTCCAGATTGTCAAGCCCAGCTGATTTGTACGGGTCCAGGTTTTGCAGCTCTTTCAGAACATCTGCTATCTGGATTTGGGTAAAGGAGAACCTGGAGAGGCTTGGGCGAGGAGCTGCGGGGGGGGCGGAGCTGTTGGCCGAGGTTGAAGTAGCCAGGCGGAAGGCATGGCCAGCCGTTGAGAAATGCTTATTGAAGTTTTCGATAATCATGGATTTATCAGTGGTGACCGTGTTACCTAGCCTCAGTGCAGTGGGCAGCTGGGAGGAGGTGCTCTTGTTCTCCATGGACTTCACAGTGTCCCAGAACTTTTTGGAGTTGGAGCTACAGGATGCAAACTTCTGCCTGAAGAAGCTGGCCTTAGCTTTCCTGACTGACTGCGTGTATTGGTTCCGGACTTCCCTGAACAGTTGCATATCACGGGGACTATTCGATGCTATTGCAGTCCGCCACCGGATGTTTTTGTGCTGGTCGAGGGCAGTCAGGTCTGGGGTGAACCAAGGGCTGTATCTGTTCTTAGTTCTGCATTTTTTGAACGGAGCATGCTTATCTAAAATGGTGAGGAAGTTACTTTTAAAGAATGACCAGGCATCCTCAACTGACGGGATGAGGTCAATGTCCTTCCAGGATACCCGGGCCAGGTCGATTAGAAAGGCCTGCTCACAGAAGTGTTTTAGGGAGCGTTTGACAGTGATGAGGGGTGGTCGTTTGACTGCGGCTCCGTAGCGGATACAGGCAATGAGGCAGTGATCGCTGAGATCCTGGTTGAAGACAGCGGAGGTGTATTTGGAGGGCCAGTTGGTCAGGATGACGTCTATGAGGGTGCCCTTGTTTACAGAGTTAGGGTTGTACCTGGTGGGTTCCTTGATGATTTGTGTGAGATTGAGGGCATCTAGCTTAGATTGTAGGACTGGCGGGGTGTTAAGCATATCCCAGTTTAGGTCACCTAACAGAACAAACTCTGAAGCTAGATGGGGGGCGATCAATTCACAAATGGTGTCCAGGGCACAGCTGGGAGCTGAGGGGGGTCGGTAGCAGGCGGCAACCGTGAGAGACTTATTTCTGGAGAGAGTAATTTTCAAAATTAGTAGTTCGAACTGTTTGGGTATGGACCTGGAAAGTATGACATTACTTTGCAGGCCATCTCTGCAGTAAACTGCAACTCCTCCCCCTTTGGCAGTTCTATCTTGACGGAAGATGTTATAGTTGGGTATGGAAATCTCTGAATTTTTGGTGGCCTTCCTGAGCCAGGATTCAGACACAGCAAGGACATCAGGGTTAGCAGAGTGTGCTAAAGCAGTGAGTAAGACAAACTTAGGGAGGAGGCTTCTGATGTTGACATGCATGAAACCAAGGCTTTTTCGAACACAGAAGTCAACAAATGAGGGTGCCTGGGGACATGCAGGGCCTGGGTTTACCTCCACATCACCCGCGGAACAGAGAAGGAGTAGTATGAGGGTGCGGCTAAAGGCTATCAAAACTGGTCGCCTAGAGCGTTGGGGACAGAGAATAAGAGGAGCAGGTTTCTGGGCATGGTAGAATATATTCAGGGCATAATGCGCAGACAGGGGTATGGTGGGGTGCGGGTACAGCGGAGGTAAGCCCAGGCACTGGGTGATGATGAGAGAGGTTGTATCTCTGGACATGCTGGTAGTAATGGGTGAGGTCACCGCATGTGTGGGAGGTGGGACAAAGGAGTTATCAGGGGTATGAAGAGTGGAACTAGGGGCTCCATTGTGAACTAAAACAATGATAACTAACCTGAACAACAGTATACAAGGCATATTGACATTTGAGAGAGACATACAGCGAGGCATACAGTAATCACAGGTGTTGAATTGGGAAATCTAGCTAAAACAGTAGGTGAGACAACAGCTAATCAGCTAGCACAACAACAGCAGGTAAAATGGCGTAGACTAGGCAACGGGGCCAACAGATAAAACAAACAAGCAGAATGGAGTACCGTGATTTATGGACAGTCCAGCGTGCATCTGCTATGTAGCCAAGAGATCAGTGTCCAGGGGGCAGCGGTGGATGGGGAAGGGAAGCTGGACTGGCGAGTGTTATCCAGGTAAAAAAAAACGAACAATGACTAAATAGCTTGTAGCTAGTTAGCTGGTTAGCTTCTGGAGGTTCTTGAGTGTGTTCTAAAAATAAATAAAAAATAATAGCGATTCCGTATCACATTGGGTGAGGCAGGTTTCCGGAAGGTATAAACAAATTAAAAGTCAAAAGAGATAGAAAGTAAATATGGGTCCGATGAGCGTTTGGGACACGGCGATTCAGGCGGTTAGCAGGCCTGTGCTAACAAGCTAACAGTTTGTAGGCCCGGGCTAGACAAGGTAGCAGTTAGCGGACCGGAGCTGGACAAGCTAGCAGTTAGCAGGCCGAATTAGCAAGCAGGGAGATAGCGAGGGCTAGAGAGTTAGCCTTTGGGGGACGTCGCGATGGGGTGAGTCTGTTTATTCCTCTTCATGCGGTGACATCGATAGACCGGTCGTGGGCCCGGGTATTGTAGCTCAGGAGTATGCTACGGTGGTAGCGCAGGCCGGGCTAGCTTCAAGCTAAGTGGGTGGAAACGCTAGCCAGGGGTAATCATCCGGGGTTGCGGTTTAGCTAGATAGCTAGTTTTGAAGATCCAGCGTATTTGGAAGCTTAGGTTTAGCAAAATGTTTTTAAAGGGATAGCTATGTAAAAAACGAAAAATATGTAAAAAAAAAAACGAAAAATATGTAAAAAACGAAAAATAAACAAAATATACAGGGACACGACACGACAGGACGACTTACTGCTACGCCATCTTGGATTACATGGTCATGTTTACTATCAAAACAGTCATGTGTACTAGGTACAAAACGGTCATGTTTACTATCAAAACAGTCATGTTCACTAGGTGCAAAACGGTCATGTTTACTATCAAAAAACAGGCATGTTTACTAGGTACACAACGGTCATGTTTACTATCAAAACAGTCATGTTCACTATCAAAACAGGCATGTCTACTAGGTACAAAACAGTCATGTTTACTATCAAAACAGTCATGTTCACTATCAAAACAGTCATGTTCACTATCAAAACAGTCAAGTTTATTATCAAAACAGTCATGTTCACTATCAAAACAGTCATGTTTATTATCAAAACAGTCATGTTCACTATCAAAACAGTCATGTTTACTGTCAAAACAGTCATGTTTACTGTCAAAACGGTCATGTTTACTGTCAAAACAGTCATGTTTACTATCAAAACAGGTATGTTTACTGTCAAAACGGTCATGTTAACCATCAAAACAGGTATGTTAACTATCTAAACAGTCATGTTTACTATCAAAAAAGTCATGTTCACTATCAAAACAGGCAAGTTTACTAGGTACAAAACGGTCATGTTTACTATCAAAACAGTCATGTTAACTATCAAAACAGTCATGTTCACTATCAAAACAGACATGTTTACTAGGTACAAAACGGTCATGTTTACAATCAATACAGTCATGTTTACTATCAAAACAGTCATGTTCACTATGAAAACAGTCATGTTCACTATCAATAAACAGGCATGTTTACTAGGTACAAAATGGTCATGTTCACTAGGTACAACACGGTCGTGTTTACTATCAAAACAGTCATGTTCACTATCCAAACGGTCATCTTTACTATCAAAACAGTCATGTTTACTAGGTACAAAACAGTCATGTTCACTATCAAAACAGGCAAGTTTACTAGGTACAACACGATCATGTTTACTATCAAAACAGTCATGTTCACTATCAAAACAGGCAAGTTTACTAGGTACAAAACGGTCATGTTTACTATCAAAATAGTCATGTTCACTATCAAAACAGTCATGTTTACTATCAAAACAGGCATGTTCACTATCAAAACTGTCATGTTTACCAGG
The DNA here is from genome assembly GCF_002021735.2 of Oncorhynchus kisutch. NCBI lineage: Eukaryota > Metazoa > Chordata > Actinopteri > Salmoniformes > Salmonidae > Oncorhynchus > Oncorhynchus kisutch. The sequence goes on from NC_034174.2 coordinate 30,837,900, forward strand.
TACAAAATGGTCATGTTTACTATCAAAACAGTCATGTTCACTATCAAAACAGTCATGTTCACTATGAAAACAGTCATGTTCACTATCAAAAAACAGGCAAGTTTACTAGGTACAAAACAGTCATGTTTACTATCAAAACAGTCATGTTCACTATCAAAACAGGCATGTCTACTAGGTACAAAACAGTCATGTTTACTATCAAAACAGTCATGTTTACTATCAAAACAGGCATTTTTACTAGGTACGAAATGGTCATGTTTACTATCAAAACAGTCATGTGTACTAGGTACAAAACGGTCATGTTTACTATCAAAACAGTCATGTTCACTAGGTGCAAAACGGTCATGTTTACTATCAAAAAACAGGCATGTTTACTAGGTACACAACGGTCATGTTTACTATCAAAACAGTCATGTTCACTATCAAAACAGGCATGTCTACTAGGTACAAAACAGTCATGTTTACTATCAAAACAGTCATGTTCACTATCAAAACAGTCATGTTCACTATCAAAACAGTCAAGTTTATTATCAAAACAGTCATGTTCACTATCAAAACAGTCATGTTCACTATCAAAACAGTCAAGTTTATTATCAAAACAGTCATGTTTACTATCAAAACAGTCATGTTTACTGTCAAAACAGTCATGTTTACTGTCAAAACGGTCATGTTTACTGTCAAAACGGTCATGTTTACTGTCAAAACTGTCATGTTTACTATCAAAACAGGTATGTTTACTGTCAAAACGGTCATGTAAACCATCAAAACAGGTATGTTAACTATCTAAACAGTCATGTTTACTATCAAAACGGTCATGTTCACTATCAAAACAGTCATGTTTACTAGGTACAAAACGGTCATGTTTACTATCAAAACAGTCATGTTTACTATCAAAACAGTCATGTTCACTATGAAAACAGTCATGTTCACTATCAAAAAACAGGCAAGTTTACTAGGTACAAAACAGTCATGTTTACTATCAAAACAGTCATGTTCACTATCAAAACAGGCATGTCTACTAGGTACAAAACAGTCATGTTTACTATCAAAACAGGCATGTCTACTAGGTACAAAACAGTCATGTTTACTATTAAAACGGTCATGTTTACTATCAAAACAGTCATGTTTACTATCAAAACAGGCATTTTTACTAGGTACGAAACGGTCATGTTTACTATCAAACAGTCATGTTTACTAGGTACAAAACGGTCATGTTTACTATCAAAACAGTCATGTTTACTAGGTACAAAACGGTCATGTTTACTATCAAAATAGTCATGTTCACTATCAAAACAGGCAAGTTTACTAGGTACAAAACGGTCATGTTGTCTGTCAAAACAGTCATGTTCACTATCAAAACAGGCAAGTTTACTATCAAAACAGTCATGTATACTAGGTACAAAACGGTCATGTTTACTATCAAAACAGTCATGTTAACTATCAAAACAGGCAAGTTTACTATCAAAACAGTCATGTTTACTAGGTACAAAATGGTCATGTTCACTATCAAAACAGTCATGTTCACTAGGTACAAAACGGTCATGTTTACTATCAAAATAGTCATGTTCACTAGGTGCAAGACGGTCATGTTTATTATCAAAACAGGCATGTTTACTAGGTACAAGACGGTCATGTTTTCTATCAAAACAGGCATGTTTACTATCAAAACAGTCATGTTCACTATCAAAACGGTCATGTTTACTATCAAAACAGTCATGTTTCCTATCAAAACAGTCATGTTTACTAGGTACAAAACGGTCGTGTTTACTATCAAAATAGTCATGTTCACTATCAAAACAGTCATGTTTACTAGGTACAAAACGGTCGTGTTTACTATCAAAATAGTCATGTTCACTATCAAAACAGGCAAGTTTACTATCAAAACAGTCATGTTTACTAGGTACAAAATGGTCATGTTCACTATCAAAACAGTCATGTTCACTAGGTACAAAACGGTCATGTTTACTATCAAAACAGTCATGTTTACTATCAAAACAGTCATGTTCACTATCAAAACAGGCATGTTTACTAGGTACAAAATGGTCATGTTCACTAGGTACAACACGGTCGTGTTTACTATCAAAACAGTCATGTTCACTATCCAAACGGTCATCTTTACTATCAAAACAGTCATGTTTACTAGGTACAAAACAGTCATGTTCACTATCAAAACAGGCAAGTTTACTAGGTACAAAACGGTCATGTTTACTATCAAAATAGTCATGTTCACTATCAAAACAGTCATGTTTACTATCAAAACAGGCATGTTCACTATCAAAACTGTCATGTTTACCAGGTACAAAATGGTCATGTTTACTATCAAAACAGTCATGTTCACTATCAAAACAGTCATGTTCACTATGAAAACAGTCATGTTCACTATCAAAAAACAGGCAAGTTTACTAGGTACAAAACAGTCATGTTTACTATCAAAACAGTCATGTTTACTATCAAAACAGGCATTTTTACTAGGTACGAAATGGTCATGTTTACTATCAAAACAGTCATGTTTACTAGGTACAAAACGGTCATGTTTACTATCAAAACAGTCATGTTCACTAGGTGCAAAACGGTCATGTTTACTATCAAAATAGTCATGTTCACTATCAAAACAGGCAAGTTTACTATCAAAACAGTCATGTTTACTAGGTACAAAACCGTCATGTTTACTATCAAAACTGTCATGTTAACTATCAAAACAGTCATGTTCACTATCAAAACAGACATGTTTACTAGGTACAAAACGGTCATGTTTACTATCAAAACAGTCATGTTTACTATCAAAACAGTCATGTTCACTATGAAAACAGTCATGTTCACTATCAAAAAACAGGCATGTTTACTAGGTACACAACGGTCATGTTTACTATCAAAACAGTCATGTTCACTATCAAAACAGGCATGTCTACTAGGTACAAAACAGTCATGTTTACTATCAAAACAGTCATGTTCACTATCAAAACAGTCAAGTTTATTATCAAAACAGTCATGTTCACTATCAAAACAGTCATGTTTTTATCAAAACAGTCATGTTCACTATCAAAACAGTCATGTTTACTGTCAAAACAGTCATGTTTACTATCAAAACAGGTATGTTTACTGTCAAAACGGTCATGTTTACTATCAAAACGGTCATGTTTACTGTCAAAACAGTCATGTTTACTATCAAAACAGTCATGTTCACTATCAAAACAGGCAAGTTTACTAGGTACAAAACGGTCATGTTTACTATCAAAATAGTCATGTTCACTATCAAAACAGTCATGTTTACTATCAAAACAGGCATGTTCACTATCAAAACTGTCATGTTTACCAGGTACAAAATGGTCATGTTTACTATCAAAACAGTCATGTTCACTATCAAAACAGGCAAGTTTACTATCAAAACAGTCATGTTTACTAGGTACAAAATGGTCATGTTCACTATCAAAACAGTCATGTTCACTAGGTACAAAACGGTCATGTTTACTATCAAAATAGTCATGTTCACTAGGTGCAAGACGGTCATGTTTACTATCAAAACAGGCATGTTTACTAGGTACAAGACGGTCATGTTTACTATCAAAACAGGCATGTTTACTATCAAAACAGTCATGTTCACTATCAAAACGGTCATGTTTACTATCAAAACAGTCATGTTTCCTATCAAAACAGTCATGTTTACTAGGTACAAAACGGTCGTGTTTACTATCAAAATAGTCATGTTCACTATCAAAACAGTCATGTTTACTAGGTACAAAACGGTCGTGTTTACTACCAAAATAGTCATGTTCACTATCAAAACAGGCAAGTTTACTATCAAAACAGTCATGTTTACTAGGTACAAAATGGTCATGTTCACTATCAAAACAGTCATGTTCACTAGGTACAAAACGGTCATGTTTACTATCAAACAGTCATGTTTACTAGGTGCAAAACGGTCATGTTTACTATCAAAACAGTCATGTTTACTATCAAAACAGTCGTGTTCACTAGGTACAAGATGGTCATGTTTACTATCAAAACAGGCATGTTTACTATCAAAACAGTCATGTTCACTATCAAAACAGGCAAGTTTACTAGGCACAAAACGGTCATGTTTACTATCAAAACGGTCATGTTCACTATCAAAACAGTCATGTTTACAAGGTACAAAATGGTCATGTTTACTATCAAAACAGTCATGTTTAATATCAAAACAGTCATGTTCACTATGAAAACAGTCATGTTCACTATCAAAAAACAGGCAAGTTTACTAGGTACAAAACAGTCGTGTTTACTATCAAAACAGTCATGTTCACTATCAAAACAGGCATGTCTACTAGGTACAAAACAGTCATGTTTACTATCAAAACAGGCATGTCTACTAGGTACAAAACAGTCATGTTTACTATTAAAACGGTCATGTTTACTATCAAAACAGTCATGTTTACTATCAAAACAGGCATTTTTACTAGGTACGAAATGGTCATGTTTACTATCAAAACAGTCATGTTCACTAGGTGCAAAACGGTCATGTTTACTATCAAAATAGTCATGTTCACTATCAAAACAGGCAAGTTTACTATCAAAACAGTCATGTTTACTAGGTACAAAACCGTCATGTTTACTATCAAAACTGTCATGTTAACTATCAAAACAGTCATGTTCACTATCAAAACAGACATGTTTACTAGGTACAAAACGGTCATGTTTACTATCAAAACAGTCATGTTTACTATCAAAACAGTCATGTTCACTATGAAAACAGTCATGTTCACTATCAAAAAACAGGCATGTTTACTAGGTACACAACGGTCATGTTTACTATCAAAACAGTCATGTTCACTATCAAAACAGGCATGTCTACTAGGTACAAAACAGTCATGTTTACTATCAAAACAGTCATGTTCACTATCAAAACAGTCATGTTCACTATCAAAACAGTCAAGTTTATTATCAAAACAGTCATGTTCACTATCAAACAGTCATGTTTATTATCAAAACAGTCATGTTCACTATCAAAACAGTCATGTTTACTGTCAAAACAGGCATGTTTACTGTCAAAACAGGCATGTTTACTGTCAAAACAGGGATGTTTACTGTCAAAACAGTCATGTTTACTATCAAAACAGGCATGTTTACTGTCAAAACAGGGATGTTTACTGTCAAAACAGTCATGTTTACTATCAAAACAGGTATGTTTACTGTCAAAACGGTCATGTTTACTATCAAAACGGTCATGTTTACTGTCAAAACAGTCATGTTTCCTATCAAAACAGTCATGTTTACTAGGTACAAAACGGTCGTGTTTACTATCAAAATAGTCATGTTCACTATCAAAACAGTCATGTTTACTAGGTACAAAACGGTCGTGTTTACTACCAAAATAGTCATGTTCACTATCAAAACAGGCAAGTTTACTATCAAAACAGTCATGTTTACTAGGTACAAAATGGTCATGTTCACTATCAAAACAGTCATGTTCACTAGGTACAAAACGGTCATGTTTACTATCAAACAGTCATGTTTACTAGGTGCAAAACGGTCATGTTTACTATCAAAACAGTCATGTTTACTATCAAAACAGTCGTGTTCACTAGGTACAAGATGGTCATGTTTACTATCAAAACAGGCATGTTTACTATCAAAACAGTCATGTTCACTATCAAAACAGGCAAGTTTACTAGGCACAAAACGGTCATGTTTACTATCAAAACGGTCATGTTCACTATCAAAACAGTCATGTTTACAAGGTACAAAATGGTCATGTTTACTATCAAAACAGTCATGTTTAATATCAAAACAGTCATGTTCACTATGAAAACAGTCATGTTCACTATCAAAAACAGGCAAGTTTACTAGGTACAAAACAGTCATGTTTACTATCAAAACAGTCATGTTCACTATCAAAACAGGCATGTCTACTAGGTACAAAACAGTCATGTTTACTATCAAAACAGGCATGTCTACTAGGTACAAAACAGTCATGTTTACTATTAAAACGGTCATGTTTACTATCAAAACAGTCATGTTTACTATCAAAACAGGCATTTTTACTAGGTACGAAATGGTCATGTTTACTATCAAAACAGTCATGTTCACTAGGTGCAAAACGGTCATGTTTACTATCAAAATAGTCATGTTCACTATCAAAACAGGCAAGTTTACTATCAAAACAGTCATGTTTACTAGGTACAAAACCGTCATGTTTACTATCAAAACTGTCATGTTAACTATCAAAACAGTCATGTTCACTATCAAAACAGACATGTTTACTAGGTACAAAACGGTCATGTTTACTATCAAAACAGTCATGTTTACTATCAAAACAGTCATGTTCACTATGAAAACAGTCATGTTCACTATCAAAAAACAGGCATGTTTACTAGGTACACAACGGTCATGTTTACTATCAAAACAGTCATGTTCACTATCAAAACAGGCATGTCTACTAGGTACAAAACAGTCATGTTTACTATCAAAACAGTCATGTTCACTATCAAAACAGTCATGTTCACTATCAAAACAGTCAAGTTTATTATCAAAACAGTCATGTTCACTATCAAACAGTCATGTTTATTATCAAAACAGTCATGTTCACTATCAAAACAGTCATGTTTACTGTCAAAACAGGCATGTTTACTGTCAAAACAGGCATGTTTACTGTCAAAACAGGGATGTTTACTGTCAAAACAGTCATGTTTACTATCAAAACAGGCATGTTTACTGTCAAAACAGGGATGTTTACTGTCAAAACAGTCATGTTTACTATCAAAACAGGTATGTTTACTGTCAAAACGGTCATGTTTACTATCAAAACGGTCATGTTTACTGTCAAAACAGTCATGTTTACTATCAAAACAGTCATGTTCACTATCAAAACAGGCAAGTTTACTAGGTACAAAACGGTCATGTTTACTATCAAAATAGTCATGTTCACTATCAAAACAGTCATGTTTACTATCAAAACAGGCATGTTCACTATCAAAACTGTCATGTTTACCAGGTACAAAATGGTCATGTTTACTATCAAAACAGTCATGTTCACTATCAAAACAGTCATGTTCACTATGAAAACAGTCATGTTCACTATCAAAAAACAGGCAAGTTTACTAGGTACAAAACAGTCATGTTTACTATCAAAACAGTCATGTTTACTATCAAAACAGGCATTTTTACTAGGTACGAAATGGTCATGTTTACTATCAAAACAGTCATGTTTACTAGGTACAAAACGGTCATGTTTACTATCAAAACAGTCATGTTCACTAGGTGCAAAACGGTCATGTTTACTATCAAAATAGTCATGTTCACTATCAAAACAGGCAAGTTTACTATCAAAACAGTCATGTTTACTAGGTACAAAACCGTCATGTTTACTATCAAAACTGTCATGTTAACTATCAAAACAGTCATGTTCACTATCAAAACAGACATGTTTACTAGGTACAAAACGGTCATGTTTACTATCAAAACAGTCATGTTTACTATCAAAACAGTCATGTTCACTATGAAAACAGTCATGTTCACTATCAAAAAACAGGCATGTTTACTAGGTACACAACGGTCATGTTTACTATCAAAACAGTCATGTTCACTATCAAAACAGGCATGTCTACTAGGTACAAAACAGTCATGTTTACTATCAAAACAGTCATGTTCACTATCAAAACAGTCAAGTTTATTATCAAAACAGTCATGTTCACTATCAAAACAGTCATGTTTATTATCAAAACAGTCATGTTCACTATCAAAACAGTCATGTTTACTGTCAAAACAGTCATGTTTACTATCAAAACAGGTATGTTTACTGTCAAAACGGTCATGTTTACTATCAAAACGGTCATGTTTACTGTCAAAACAGTCATGTTTACTATCAAAACAGTCATGTTCACTATCAAAACAGGCAAGTTTACTAGGTACAAAACGGTCATGTTTACTATCAAAATAGTCATGTTCACTATCAAAACAGTCATGTTTACTATCAAAACAGGCATGTTCACTATCAAAACTGTCATGTTTACCAGGTACAAAATGGTCATGTTTACTATCAAAACAGTCATGTTCACTATCAAAACAGGCAAGTTTACTATCAAAACAGTCATGTTTACTAGGTACAAAATGGTCATGTTCACTATCAAAACAGTCATGTTCACTAGGTACAAAACGGTCATGTTTACTATCAAAATAGTCATGTTCACTAGGTGCAAGACGGTCATGTTTACTATCAAAACAGGCATGTTTACTAGGTACAAGACGGTCATGTTTACTATCAAAACAGGCAAGTTTACTATCAAAACAGTCATGTTCACTATCAAAACGGTCATGTTTACTATCAAAACAGTCATGTTTCCTATCAAAACAGTCATGTTTACTAGGTACAAAACGGTCGTGTTTAATATCAAAATAGTCATGTTCACTATCAAAACAGTCATGTTTACTAGGTACAAAACGGTCGTGTTTACTATCAAAATAGTCATGTTCACTATCAAAACAGGCAAGTTTACTATCAAAACAGTCATGTTTACTAGGTACAAAATGGTCATGTTCACTATCAAAACAGTCATGTTCACTAGGTACAAAACGGTCATGTTTACTATCAAAACAGTCATGTTTAAGGTGCAAAACGGTCATGTTTACTATCAAAACAGTCATGTTTACTATCAAAACAGTCGTGTTCACTAGGTACAAGATGGTCATGTTTACTATCAAAACAGGCATGTTTACTATCAAAACAGTCATGTTCACTATCAAAACAGTCAAGTTTATTATCAAAACAGTCATGTTCACTATCAAAACAGTCATGTTTATTATCAAAACAGTCATGTTCACTATCAAAACAGTCATGTTTACTGTCAAAACAGGCATGTTTACTGTCAAAACAGGCATGTTTACTGTCAAAACAGGGATGTTTACTGTCAAAACAGTCATGTTTACTATCAAAACAGGTATGTTTACTGTCAAAACGGTCATGTTTACTATCAAAACGGTCATGTTTACTGTCAAAACAGTCATGTTTACTATCAAAACAGTCATGTTCACTATCAAAACAGGCAAGTTTACTAGGTACAAAACGGTCATGTTTACTATCAAAATAGTCATGTTCACTATCAAAACAGTCATGTTTACTATCAAAACAGGCATGTTCACTATCAAAACTGTCATGTTTACCAGGTACAAAATGGTCATGTTTACTATCAAAACAGTCATGTTCACTATCAAAACAGGAAAGTTTACTATCAAAACAGTCATGTTCACTAGGTACAAAACGGTCATGTTTACTATCAAAATAGTCATGTTCACTAGGTGCAAGACGGTCATGTTTACTATCAAAACAGGCATGTTTACTAGGTACAAGACGGTCATGTTTACTATCAAAACAGGCATGTTTACTATCAAAAGAGTCATGTTCACTATCAAAACGGTCATGTTTACTATCAAAACAGTCATGTTTCCTATCAAAACAGTCATGTTTACTAGGTACAAAACGGTCGTGTTTACTATCAAAATAGTCATGTTCACTATCAAAACAGTCATGTTTACTAGGTACAAAACGGTCGTGTTTACTATCAAAATAGTCATGTTCACTATCAAAACAGGCAAGTTTACTATCAAAACAGTCATGTTTACTAGGTACAAAACGGTCATGTTTACTATCAAAACGGTCATGTTCACTATCAAAACAGTCATGTTTACAAGGTACAAAATGGTCATGTTTACTATCAAAACAGTCATGTTTAATATCAAAACAGTCATGTTCACTATGAAAACAGTCATGTTCACTATCAAAAAACAGGCAAGTTTACTAGGTACAAAACAGTCATGTTTACTATCAAAACAGTCATGTTCACTATCAAAACAGGCATGTCTACTAGGTACAAAACAGTCATGTTTACTATCAAAACAGGCATGTCTACTAGGTACAAAACAGTCATGTTTACTATTAAAACGGTCATGTTTACTATCAAAACAGTCATGTTTACTATCAAAACAGGCATTTTTACTAGGTACGAAATGGTCATGTTTACTATCAAAACAGTCATGTTTACTAGGTACAAAACGGTCATGTTTACTATCAAAACAGTCATGTTCACTAGGTGCAAAACGGTCATGTTTACTATCAAAATAGTCATGTTCACTATCAAAACAGGCAAGTTTACTATCAAAACAGTCATGTTTACTAGGTACAAAACCGTCATGTTTACTATCAAAACTGTCATGTTAACTATCAAAACAGTCATGTTCACTATCAAAACAGACATGTTTACTAGGTACAAAACGGTCATGTTTACTATCAAAACAGTCATGTTTACTATCAAAACAGTCATGTTCACTATGAAAACAGTCATGTTCACTATCAAAAAACAGGCATGTTTACTAGGTACACAACGGTCATGTTTACTATCAAAACAGTCATGTTCACTATCAAAACAGGCATGTCTACTAGGTACAAAACAGTCATGTTTACTATCAAAACAGTCATGTTCACTATCAAAACAGTCATGTTCACTATCAAAACAGTCAAGTTTATTATCAAAACAGTCATGTTCACTATCAAAACAGTCATGTTTATTATCAAAACAGTCATGTTCACTATCAAAACAGTCATGTTTACTGTCAAAACAGGCATGTTTACTGTCAAAACAGGCATGTTTACTGTCAAAACAGGGATGTTTACTGTCAAAACAGTCATGTTTACTATCAAAACAGGTATGTTTACTGTCAAAACGGTCATGTTTACTATCAAAACGGTCATGTTTACTGTCAAAACAGTCATGTTTACTATCAAAACAGTCATGTACACTATCAAAACAGGCAAGTTTACTAGGTACAAAACGGTCATGTTTACTATCAAAATAGTCATGTTCACTATCAAAACAGTCATGTTTACTATCAAAACAGGCATGTTCACTATCAAAACTGTCATGTTTACCAGGTACAAAATGGTCATGTTTACTATCAAAACAGTCATGTTCACTATCAAAACAGGCAAGTTTACTATCAAAACAGTCATGTTTACTAGGTACAAAATGGTCATGTTCACTATCAAAACAGTCATGTTCACTAGGTACAAAACGGTCATGTTTACTATCAAAATAGTCATGTTCACTAGGTGCAAGACGGTCATGTTTACTATCAAAACAGGCATGTTTACTAGGTACAAGACGGTCATGTTTACTATCAAAACAGGCAAGTTTACTATCAAAACAGTCATGTTCACTATCAAAACGGTCATGTTTACTATCAAAACAGTCATGTTTCCTATCAAAACAGTCATGTTTACTAGGTACAAAACGGTCGTGTTTACTATCAAAATAGTCATGTTCACTATCAAAACAGTCATGTTTACTAGGTACAAAACGGTCGTGTTTACTATCAAAATAGTCATGTGCACTATCAAAACAGGCAAGTTTACTATCAAAACAGTCATGTTTACTAGGTACAAAATGGTCATGTTCACTATCAAAACAGTCATGTTCACTAGGTACAAAACGGTCATGTTTACTATCAAAACAGTCATGTTTACTAGGTGCAAAACGGTCATGTTTACTATCAAAACAGTCGTGTTCACTAGGTACAAGATGGTCATGTTTACTATCAAAACAGGCATGTTTACTATCAAAACAGTCATGTTCACTATCAAAACAGGCAAGTTTACTAGGCACAAAACGGTCATGTTTACTATCAAAACGGTCATGTTCACTATCAAAACAGTCATGTTTACAAGGTACAAAATGGTCATGTTTACTATCAAAACAGTCATGTTTACTATTAAAACGGTCATGTTTACTATCAAAACAGTCATGTTTACTATCAAAACAGGCATTTTTACTAGGTACGAAACGGTCATGTTTACTATCAAAACAGTCATGTTTACTAGGTACAAAACGGTCATGTTTACTATCAAAACAGTCATGTTCACTAGGTGCAAAACGGTCATGTTTACTATCAAAACAGGCAAGTTTACTATCAAACAGTCATGTTTACTAGGTACAAAACGGTCATGTTTACTATCAAAACAGTCATGTTAACTATCAAAACAGTCATGTTCACTATCAAAACAGACATGTTTACTAGGTACAAAACGGTCATGTTTACTATCAAAACAGTCATGTTTACTATCAAAACAGTCATGTTCACTATGAAAACAGTCATGTTCACTATCAAAAAACAGGCATGTTTACTAGGTACAAAATGGTCATGTTCACTAGGTACAACACGGTCGTGTTTACTATCAAAACAGTCATGTTCACTATCCAAACGGTCATCTTTACTATCAAAACAGTCATGTTTACTAGGTACAAAACAGTCATGTTCACTATCAAAACAGGCAAGTTTACTAGGTACAACACGATCATGTTTACTATCAAAACAGTCATGTTCACTATCAAAACAGGCAAGTTTACTAGGTACAAAACGGTCATGTTTACTATCAAAACAGTCATGTTCACTATCAAAACAGTCATGTTCACTATGAAAACAGTCATGTTCACTATCAAAAAACAGGCAAGTTTACTAGGTACAAAACAGTCATGTTTACTATCAAAACAGTCATGTTCACTATCAAAACAGGCATGTCTACTAGGTACAAAACAGTCATGTTTACTATCAAAACGGTCATGTTTACTATCAAAACAGTCATGTTTACTATCAAAACAGGCATTTTTACTAGGTACGAAATGGTCATGTTTACTATCAAAACAGTCATGTTTACTAGGTACAAAACGGTCATGTTTACTATCAAAACAGTCATGTTCACTAGGTGCAAAACGGTCATGTTTACTATCAAAATAGTCATGTTCACTATCAAAACAGGCAAGTTTACTATCAAAACAGTCATGTTTACTAGGTACAAAACCGTCATGATTACTATCAAAACAGTCATGTTAACTATCAAAACAGTCATGTTCACTATCAAAACAGACATGTTTACTAGGTACAAAACGGTCATGTTTACTATCAAAATAGTCATGTTCACTATCAAAACAGGCAAGTTTACTATCAAAACAGTCATGTTTACTAGGTACAAAACCGTCATGTTTACTATCAAAACAGTCATGTTAACTATCAAAACAGTCATGTTCACTATCAAAACAGACATGTTTACTAGGTACAAAACGGTCATGTTTACTATCAAAACAGTCATGTTAACTATCAAAACAGTCATGTTCACTATCAAAACAGACATGCTTACTAGGTACAAAACGGTCATGTTTACTATCAAAACAGTCATGTTTACTATCAAAACAGTCATGTTCACTATGAAAACAGTCATGTTCACTATCAAAAAACAGGCATGTTTACTAGGTACACAACGGTCATGTTTACTATCAAAACAGTCATGTTCACTATCAAAACAGGCATGTCTACTAGGTACAAAACAGTCATGTTTACTATCAAAACAGTCATGTTCACTATCAAAACAGTCATGTTCACTATCAAAACAGTCAAGTTTATTATCAAAACAGTCATGTTCACTATCAAAACAGTCATGTTTATTATCAAAACAGTCATGTTCACTATCAAAACAGTCATGTTTACTGTCAAAACAGGCATGTTTACTGTCAAAACAGGCATGTTTACTGTCAAAACAGGGATGTTTACTGTCAAAACAGTCATGTTTACTATCAAAACAGGTATGTTTACTGTCAAAACGGTCATGTTTACTATCAAAACGGTCATGTTTACTGTCAAAACAGTCATGTTTACTATCAAAACAGTCATGTTCACTATCAAAACAGGCAAGTTTACTAGGTACAAGACGGTCATGTTTACTATCAAAACAGGCATGTTTACTAGGTACAAGACGGTCATGTTTACTATCAAAACAGGCATGTTTACTATCAAAACAGTCATGTTCACTATCAAAACGGTCATGTTTACTATCAAAACAGTCATGTTTCCTATCAAAACAGTCATGTTTACTAGGTACAAAACGGTCGTGTTTACTATCAAAATAGTCATGTTCACTATCAAAACAGTCATGTTTACTAGGTACAAAACGGTCGTGTTTACTATCAAAATAGTCATGTTCACTATCAAAACAGGCAAGTTTACTATCAAAACAGTCATGTTTACTAGGTACAAAATGGTCATGTTCACTATCAAAACAGTCATGTTCACTAGGTACAAAACGGTCATGTTTACTATCAAAACAGTCATGTTTACTAGGTGCAAAACGGTCATGTTTACTATCAAAACAGTCATGTTTACTATCAAAACAGTCGTGTTCACTAGGTACAAGATGGTCATGTTTACTATCAAAACAGGCATGTTTACTATCAAAACAGTCATGTTCACTATCAAAACAGTCATGTTTACCAGGTACAAAATGGTCATGTTTACTTTCAAAACAGTCATGTTCACTATCAAAACAGTCATGTTCACTATCAAAACAGTCATGTTTACTATCAAAACAGGCATGTTTACTATCAAAACAGGCATGTTTACGATCAATAAAATCATGTTTACTAGGTACAAGACGGTCATGTTTACTATCAAAACAGTCATGTTCACTATCAAAACAGGCATGTTTACGATCAATAAAATCATGTTTACTAGGTACAAATGGTCATGTTTACTAGGTACAAAACGGTGATGTTTACTAGGTACAAAAGATTTCGCTATGTTGTGTCCTACTGAACCTGACTCTTGTTAGCTCATCAGAGATAAGGGCTGGAGGTGGTGATGCTGGTTCCTCTGTGACTGACTCTGATGTTAGTGTGATGGACTGTTCCCTGTTTGTCTCTGTGACTCTGATGTCAGTGTGATGGATTGTTCCCTGTTTGTCTCTGTGACTCTGATGTTAGTGTGATGGACTGTTCCCTCTTTGTCTCTGTGACTCTGATGTTAGTGTGATGGATTGTTCCCTGTTTGTCTCTGTGACTCTGATGTTAGTGTGATGGACTGTTCCCTGTTTGTTTCTGTGACACACTGCCCTCTACCCTCTCCTTCCCTCTCTCCCCCTCCCTCCCCCCCTTCTCTCTCTCTCTCTCTCTCTCTCTCTCTCTCTCTCTCTCTCTCTCTCTCGCTCTCGCTCTCTCGCTCTCGCTCTCGCTCTCGCTCTCGCTCTCGCTCTCACTCTCGCTCGCTCTCTCTCCCTCACCTCCTCTGCTCCTCCTCTCCCTCACCTCCTCTGCTCCTCCTCTCCTGAGCCTCTCCTGATACTCTCCTGATCTTCTCCTGATTCTCTCCTCCTCTCCTCCTCTCCTATCCTCCTCTCTTCCTCCTCTCCTGATCCTCTCCTCTTCTCGTCTCCTCCTCCTCCTCTCCTCCTCCTCCTTCCTCCTCTCCTGATCCTCTCCTCTTCTCCTCCTCCTCTCCTCCTCTCCTCCTCTCCTCCTCCTCCCCTCCCCTCCCCCTCTCCTTCTCTCCTCCTCCTCTCCTCCTCCTCCTGCCCTCCTCTCCTCCTCTCCTGATCCTCTCCTCCTCTCCTGATCCTCTCCTCCACCTCTCCTCCTCCTCTCCTAATCCTCTCCTCCTCCTCTCCTGATCCTCACCTCCTCTGCTCCTCCACTCCTGATCCTCTCCTCCTCTCCTGATCCTCTCCTGATCCTCTCCTGATTCTCTCCTCCTCTCCTGATCCTTTCCTCCTCTCCTCCTCCTCTCCTCCTCTTCTCCTCCTCTCCTGATCCTCTCCTCCTCTCCTCCTCTCCTCCTCCTCTCCTCCTCTCCTCCAACTCTCCCGATCCTCTCATCCTCTCCTCCTCTCCTGATCCTCTTCTCCGCCTCCTCTCACGACCCTCTCCTCCTCCTCTCCTCCCCTCCTCCTCTCCTCCTCATCTCCTCCTCCTCTCCTCCTCCTCTCCTGATCCTCCTCTCCTCCTCCTCTCCTCCTCTCCTCCTTTCCTCCTCTCCTGATCCTCTCCTCATCTCCTGATTGTCTACTCCTCCTCTCCTCCTCCTCTCCTGATCCTCTCCTCCACTCCTCCTCACCTCCTCTGCTCCTCCTCTCCTGATCCTCTCCTCCTCTCTTCCTCCTCTCCTGAACCTCTCCTCTCCTCCTCCTTTCCTCCGCCTCTCCCGATCCTCTCCTCCTCTCCTCTCCTCTCTTCCCTATCTCTCTCCCTATCCATTTCCTTTCCTACTTCTGAGGTACAGTATTCCACATGCTCCTCTGATGTGTAATCTCTACCATCGATGTTTGTTTTCATAATAGTTTAGGGTTGCGTTCACACAACACATGTTACAAATGGTTACCAGCTCTATAATAGATAAACACATCTATGAAAGATGATCAACATTTCTATGATAGATTGACGCTTTCGACAGCACTGAGTTTGAGTGGCACATTGCTGCTTAGATTAGAGACATTGGACATATACAGTCTGTGTGTGTGGATATAGTCTGTGTGTAGGCCTATGTGTGTGTGTGCCTGTGTGTGTGTGTGTGTGTGTGTGTGTGTGTGTGTGTGTGTGTGTGTGTGTGTGTGTGTGTGTGTGTGTGTGTGTGTGTGTGTGTGTGTGTGTGTGTGTGTGTGTGTGTGTGTGTGTGTGTGTGTGTGTGTGTGTGATGTGTGTGATGTAGAGGGGCAGATTATTAATATTAGAGTGTGTGATGTAGAGGGGCAGATTATTAATATTAGTGTGTGTGATGTAGAGGTGTGTTTATTCACTAATGATGTGTAGAGACTTGTCATCACCATGCTCTGCAGTGTTTCCTCTCTTCACGGAGCCAGAGACGTGGTAAACAATTGTGTGGGGGCTGTGCTTTGGCAAAGTGGGTGGGGTTATATCCTTCCTGTTTGGCCCTGTCCGGGGGTGTCCTCGGATGGGGCCACAGTGTCTCCTGACCCCTCCTGTCTCAGCCTCCAGTATTTATGCTGCAGTAGTTTATGTGTCGGGGGGCTAGGGTCAGTTTGTTATATCTGGAGTACCTCTCCTGTCCTATTCGGTGTCCTGTGTGAATCTAAGTGTGCGTTCTCTAATTCTCTCTTTCTCTCTCTCTCTCGGAGGACCTAAGCCCTAGGACCATGCCCCAGGACTACCTGACATGATGACTCCTTGCTGTCCCCAGTCCACCTGGCCGTGCTGCTGCTCCAGTTTCAACTGTTCTGCCTTATTATTATTCGACCATGCTGGTCATTTATGAACATTTGAACATCTTGGCCATGTTCTGTTATAATCTCCACCCGGCACAGCCAGAAGAGGACTGGCCACCCCACATAGCCTGGTTCCTCTCTAGGTTTCTTCCTAGGTTTTGGCCTTTCTAGGGAGTTTTTCCTAGCCACCGTGCTTCTACACCTGCATTGCTTGCTGTTTGGGGTTTTAGGCTGGGTTTCTGTACAGCACTTTGAGATATCAGCTGATGTACGAAGGGCTATATAAATACATTTGATTTGATTTGGTTTGATTTGATTTTCCACCAAATCATCTCCACAGCAGAGACCAGGGATGTAGCAGAGGGTGCATCCACCTAACCTCTGTTTACACACCTTTTACTCCAAATAACTGTTGTTAGCATTAGCGTTTATTTTACAGATATAGGCTCTTAGTTTGACCCATATTGTCACAGGAAAATAATGCTGCACTGCAGCAACAGGACTTGAATGCTTAGTCCATAATGTTGCTTGATTGGTGGTTATGCTATTGCAGTGCATTCTGAAAGTTTTCAGACCCCTTGACTTTTTCCACATTATGTTTAAGTTTCTAAAATTGATTCAATTGTTTTTTTTCCCCATCAAGCCACTGAAGCACCTTTGGCAGTGATTACAGCCTCAAGTCTTCTTGGGTATGACGCTACAAGCTTGGCACACCTGTATTTGGGGAGTTTCTCCCATTCCTCTCTGTAGATCCTCTGAATCTCTGTCAGGTTGGATGGGGAGCGTCGCTGCACAGCTATTTTCAGTTCTCTCCAGAGATGTTCGATTGGGTTCCAGTCCAGGCTCTGGCTGGGCCACTCAAGGACATTCAGAGACTTGTCCCGAAGCCACTCCTGTTTTGTCTTGGCTGTGTGCTTAGGGTCGATGTCCTGTTGGAAGGGGAACCTTCACCCCAGTCTGAGGTTATAACCTGTTCCACAGCACTTTTCATCAAAGATCTCTCTGTACTTTGCTCTGTTCATCTTTGCCTCGATCCTGACTAGTCTCCCAGTCCCTGCTCTGAAAAACATCCCCACAGCATGATGCTGCCACCACCATGCCTCACCATCGGGATGGTGCCAGGTTTCCTCCAGACGTGACACTTGGCATTCAGGCCAAAGAGTTCAATCTTGTTTTCATCAGACAGGTGTGTGCCTTTTTGCAAATCATGTCCAATCAATTTAATTTACCAAAGGTGGACTCCATTCAAGTTGTAGAAACATTTCAAGGATGATCAATGGAAACAGGATGCACCTGAGGTCAAATTCGAGTCTCATAGTAAAGGGTTTGAATAGTTATGTACATAAGGTCTTAAATCTAAAAACCTGTATTCCCTTTGTCATTATGGGGTATTGTGTGTAGATTATTATTTTTTTAATAATAAGGCTGTAACGTAACAAAATGTGGAAAAAGGGAAGGTGTCTGAATACTTTCCGAATGCACTGTAGCTGGCCAAAAGTAGGCTACATGAAAAGTGCAATACTTGTAATATCCTGCCCTAAAGAGGCTGTGGGCCTCTTCATTATCAGAGGGCCTCCCCATCACCCCTCTCCTCACCCGTCTGCCTTCCTCTCTCCTCTGACTTCCCTGTCTTCCTCTCTTCTCTTCCCCCTCTCCCCCTGGCCCCTCCCCCCCTGGCCCCTCTCCCCCTGGCCCCCCCCTCCTGGCCCCTCTCTTTCCCTGGCCCCTCCCCACTGGCCCCTCCCCCCCTGGCCTCTCCTCCTCTGGCCCCTCTCCCCATGGCCCCTCTCCCCCTGGCCCCTCCTCCCCTGGCCCCTCCTCCTCCTGGCCCCTCTCCCCCTGGCCCCTCCCCCCTGGCCCTCCCCCCTCCTGGCCCCTCCCCCCCTGGCCCCTCTCCCCCTGGCCCCTCTCCCCCTGGCCCCTCTCCCCCTGGCCCCTCCCCCCCTGGCCTCTCCCCCTCTGGCCCCTCTCTCCCTGGCCCCTCCTCCCCTGGCCCCTCTCCCCTGGCCCCTCTCCCCCTGGCCCCTCCCCCCCTGGCCTCTCCCCGTCTGCCCCCCCCCCCCCCTGGCCCCTCCCCCCTGGCCCTCCCCCCCTCCTGGCCCCTCCCCCCTGGCCCCTCTCCCCCTGGCCCCTCCCCCCCCTGGCCTCTCCCCCTCTGGCCCCTCTCCAGAGGCCCCTCTCCCCCAGGATATTACCAGGTCTGGAACACCTCATTATTTATTAACATGCCAGGAGAAAGAGAGTGTGTGTGTCATCTTGTCTGAAAATAGCCTTGAGCCCCCCTCCCATGTCGTCTTCTCTCCTCTCTCCCCTGTTCTCTATCCCTCTCTTTCTCCTCTCCTCTTCTCATACCCTCCACTCTACCCCTATCCCCTCTTCCCCCTTACCTCCTCCTCCCATTCTGATCATCTCCCTCTCTCCTCTCAGTAGTGATGGATGTCTCTGGGCTGGAATGCTATCTATTTCCATCTTGTTTTGTTTCGAGCTGCTCATCAAAGTGATGGATGGGAATACATGCATACACACACACAGACACACACACAGACACACACACAGACACACACACAGACACACACACAGACACACACACAGACACACACACAGACACAGACATACACACAGACACACACACAGACACACACACAGACACACAAACAGACACACACACAGACATACACACACACAGACACACAAACAGACACACACACAAACAGACACACACACAGACATACACACACACAGACACACACACAGACACACAAACTGCTCTTGCTGCTCGGCTGTTACAACAACTATGTCAAAACTTTTCAAATGTTTCAATGTAGGCTTTTCATGACCTAACCATAGTCGTTGTACTGTACTGTATGTTTGTGTGTAACTTTAGTCTGGACAGTGGATGTGAGGGTTTGTGTGTAACTTTAGTCTGGACAGTGGATGTGAGGGTTTGTGTGTAACATTAGTCTGGACAGTGGATGTGAGGGTTTGTGTGTAACTTTAGTCTGGACAGTGGATGTGAGGGTTTAGGGATAACTTTAGTCTGGACAGTGGATGCGAGGGTTTGTGTGTAACTTTAGTCTGGACAGTGGATGTGAGGGTTTGTGTGTAACTTTAGTCTGGACAGTGGATGTGAGGGTTTGTGTGTAACTTTAGTCTGGACAGTGGATGTGAGGGTTTGTGTGTAACTTTAGTCTGGACAGTGGATGTGAGGGTTTGTGTGTAACTTTAGTCTGGACAGTGGATGTGAGGGTTTGTGTGTAACTTTAGTCTGGACAGTGGATGTGAGGGTTTGTGTATAACTTTAGTCTGGACAGTGGATGTGAGGGTTTGTGTGTAACTTTAGTCTGGACAGTGGATGTGAGGGTTTGTGTGGGCTGATTATTCCAGAGAAGCATTAGTGGGTTATAGAGGGTCAGGTCAGTCTGTAGTATTTCTGGATTATTTGGCCAAGAGCCATAGGTTTATTTGAACCCCAGCCTCTGAACCCTATGTTCTACTAACAGAACCCCAGGCTCTGAACCCTGTGTTCTACTAACAGAACCCCAGCCTCTGAACCCTATGTTCTACTAACAGAACCCCAGCCTCTGAACCCTATGTTCTACTAACAGAACCACAGCCTCTGAACCCTATGTTCTACTAACAGAACCCCAGCCTCTGAACCCTATGTTCTTCTAACAGAACCCCAGCCTCTGAACCCTATGTTCTACTAACAGAACCACAGAAACTCAACTCCATGTCCATACTGTCCCTGTCAGGGAGCTTTGGGACAGGCTGAAGCTGTTGCCAGTGTGGCCTCAAACTACAGTGCAGTAAGCATCTGGTTCTCATAGCGTGGACTGCAGAACAGAAAGATGAACCTGCTGAGTCTTATGGAACCCTGTAGAACTGCTGGAAAACCCCTCAGAACATCACCTAATATTCCACTTTTCTTATAGCATCCTAATGATATAGATACTGTATGATGTTCCAAGGTTTTAGATGTAAAGCACATTTCTGTTCTAACAGACCAAGTATTTTCTCAGTCGTCATCTCACAGTGATTCCCATCAATGACCAGCCTCAACGACCGCAAGTCATAAAAACATCAACCGTTGGTCGGCTGCTTGAGAGCAAAACATCTGTTCTGTGTGTGTCTGTGTGTGTGTGTGTAAAGTGATGTGATAGATGAGGCCTGCTGCTTGTGATTACTTCCTATGGTGAGAATGTCTAGTGGGATGGGGAGTCGTGTGCTAAGTGGTCTGGGAGGGCAGATGCCTTTTCATGGAGCAAAATTCCAAGACAATGAAGCCCAGATTGGAATAGGAAAAAGCACCCCTGCCACACCATCATCACAGACACATCCATCCCCACAATTAGATCAGAGAGATATGCTGAGACACACAGATTCCACACACACATGCAATCGCACGCATCCGAACACACACACACCCTTATCTTCACACGTCTAGGGCAGGATTGACGGTTGGAAACTCTGTCTTCCACTGGGACTCATAACTCTGGACACTGATATTAGGACCAGACTGACGAGGAGGAGAGGAGGAGGAGAGGAGGGTAGGAGAGAGGAGGGTAGGAGAGAGGAGGAGGAGGAGAGAGGAGGAGGAGAGTAGGGTAGAAGGGAGGAGGAGGAGGAGAAAGGAGAGGAGGAGGACAGGAGGGTAGGAGAGAGGAGGAGGGGGGAGGAGAAGGAGGAGGAGGAGCGATGAGGGGAGAGAGGAGGAGGAAGAGAGAGGAGGGGAGGGGCAGAGAGGAGGAGGAGGAGAGGAGGAGGAGAGGGAGAGAGGAGGAGGAGGAGAGGAGGGGAGAGGAGGAGGAGGGGATAAGAAGAGGAGGAGAGGAGGGTAGGAGAGAGGAGGAGGAGAGGAGGAGAGGAGAGAGGAGGAGAGGAGAGGGGAAGGAGGAGGAGAGAGGAGGGGAGAGGAGGAGGAGGAGAGAGGAGGATGAAGAGAGAGGAGGAGAGAAGCAGAGAGGAGGAGGAGGAGGAGGAGGAGGAGGAGGAGAGGAGGAGAGGAGAGGAGAGGAGAGGAGAGGAGAGGAGAGGAGAGGAGAGGAGAGGAGAGGGAGGAGGAGGAGGAGGAGGAGGAGGAGGAGGAGGAGGAGGAGGAGGAGGAGGAGGAGGAGGAGGAGGAGGAGGAGGAGGAGGAGGAGGAGAGAGGAAGAGGGAGAGGAAGAGGGAGAGGAGAGAAGGAGAGGATCATTTGTTTTTGCCAGACACCTGTGACATCATGCATACGTCTCTACATACTGAACTCCGTTGTGACCCACATACTAAGTAAACTAGCAGTGTATGTTACATTACAGGCCTACATGAAGCATGTCTATTACTATACGTAAGCCTGTGTGTTGGACATTTGTGTTTAATTTGTTGGCGGAGGGAAGGGGACTCAGCCTGGCTGAGATGGGAGAAGGCTGTCATCGCTGTGTGAGGATTGGTCTGCCCCGTTCAGCACCCTCGCCTCCCTAATGGCTTCCAGTCGCTCATAAAGACAGGGGAAAAACACTGAGCCATGGGAAACCGTGACAGAGGAGCAGCCTTAAACCCCCTCAGATGTCCTGTGTGTGTGCTAGCGTGCCTTCAGAATGACAGACATTACGGACAGACTACCACGTCACCAAAAAGATGCGGAAAACATCCGGAGAGAGGAGAGAGGTCCTTTCTATTGGCACTGGGTAAAAGTGGAGTCCCTCCATGCAAGATTACGAGGACAGTAAAGATGCAGGCATCACACCCTGGTCATCTGAACTCTGCACTGATGCATCTCTCATCACACACCATCTCAGCTTCATTAAGACCTAATGCATCACACACCATCTCAGCTTCATTAAGACCTGATGCATCACACACCATCTCAGCTTCATTAAGACCTGATGCATCACACACCATCTCAGCTTCATTAAGACCTGATGCATCACACACCATCTCAGCTTCATTAAGACCTGATGCATCACACACCATCTCAGCTTCATTAAGACCTGATGCATCACACACCATCTCAGCTTCATTAAGACCTGATGCATCACACACCATCTCAGCTTCATTAAGACCTGATGCATCACACACCATCTCAGCTTCATTAAGCCCTGATGCATCACACACCATCTCAGCTTCATTAAGACCTGATGCATCACACACCATCTCAGCTTCATTAAGACCTGATGCATCACACACCATCTCAGCTTCATCAAGACCTGATGCATCACACACCATCTCAGCTTCATTAAGACCTGATGCATCACACACCATCTCAGCTTCATTAAGACCTGATGCATCACACACCATCTCAGCTTCATCAAGACCTGATGCATCACACACCATCTCAGCTTCATTAAGACCTGATGCATCACACACCATCTCAGCTTCATTAAGCCCTGATGCATCACACACCATCTCAGCTTCATTAAGACCTGATGCATCACACACCATCTCAGCTTCATTAAGACCTGATGCATCACACACCATCTCAGCTTCATTAAGACCTGATGCATCACACACCATCTCAGCTTCATTAAGACCTGATGCATCACACACCATCTCAGCTTCATTAAGACCTGATGCATCACACACCATCTCAGTTTCATTAAGACCTGATGCATCACACACCATCTCAGCTTCATTAAGACCTGATACATCACACACCATCTCAGCTTCATTAAGACCTGATGCATCACACACCATCTCAGCTTCATTAAGACCTGATGCATCACACACCATCTCAGCTTCATTAAGCCCTGATGCATCACACACCATCTCAGCTTCATTAAGACCTGATGCATCACACACCATCTCAGCTTCATTAAGACCTGATGCATCACACACCATCTCAGCTTCATTAAGACCTGATGCATCACACACCATCTCAGCTTCATTAAGACCTGATGCATCACACACCATCTCAGCTTCATTAAGCCCTGATGCATCACACACCATCTCAGCTTCATTAAGACCTGATGCATCACACACCATCTCAGCTTCATTAAGACCTGATGCATCACACACCATCTCAGCTTCATTAAGACCTGATGCATCACACACCATCTCAGCTTCATTAAGACCTGATGCATCACACACCATCTCAGCTTCATTAAGACCTGATGCATCACACACCATCTCAGTTTCATTAAGACCTGATGCATCACACACCATCTCAGCTTCATTAAGACCTGATGCATCACACACCATCTCAGCTTCATTAAGACCTGATGCATCACACACCATCTCAGCTTCATTAAGACCTGATGCATCACACACCATCTCAGCTTCATTAAGACCTGATGCATCACACACCATCTCAGCTTCATTAAGACCTGATGCATCACACACCGTCTCAGCTTCATTAAGACCTGATGCATCACACACCATCTCAGCTTCATTAAGCCCTGATGCATCACACACCATCTCAGCTTCATTAAGACCTGATGCATCACACACCATCTCAGCTTCATTAAGACCTGATGCATCACACACCATCTCAGCTTCATTAAGACCTGATGCATCACACACCATCTCAGCTTCATTAAGCCCTGATGCATCACACACCATCTCAGCTTCATTAAGACCTGATGTCCTCCAGACCTAATCAACCCTAGCAGCAGATGGATCCGAAGTAGAAGAGTTGAGAGTAATACTGTCTGAATCTGCGGTGGAGGAGAGGAAAGGGGGCCTGTACTTCTCTCATCTACCTACGGGCTTCCATTATACTGACCTGAACACCCTTTGAAGTAAATGTTTTCCTCTTCACTGACACATGGCATGGAGGTGTGTGTTATCTCTGACACCTCTGAAGTAAATAAGCAGTTCTTTCTCACTGAGCCGTGGTGTGGAGGTGGTGTGTGTTCGTGTGTGAGTGTTTTGTTATCTGGGGCAACCTTTGAAGTGAACAGTGGGTTCTCCTCATTGACGCGTTGTATGGAGGTGGTGTGAGTGAGCTGATCCTGCTCGTCAACATGTTTCCTCCGTCAAAGCAAATCAGCCCTCCATTTTCCTGTTAGTGGGAAATAACCTACTTACCTCCATCCATCTGAAGATACCTGTCCTGAGGTCCATGTGAAAACACCGTTCTGTATGGTGTTCTGAAGTCCATGTGAAAACACCGTTCTGTATGGTGTCCTGAGGTCCATGTGAAAACACCGTTCTGTATGGTGTCCTGAGGTCCATGTGAAAACACAGTTCTGTATGGTGTCCTGAGGTCCATGTGAAAACACCGTTCTGTATGGTGTCCTGAAGTCCATGTGAAAACACCGTTCTGTACGGTGTCCTGAGGTCCATGTGAAAACACCGTTGTGTATGGTGTCCTGAGGTCCATGTGAAAACACCGTTCTGTATGGTGTTCTGAAGTCCATGTGAAAACACCGTTCTGTATGGTGTCCTGAGGTCCATGTGAAAACACCGTTCTGTATGGTGTCCTGAAGTCCATGTGAAAACACCGTTCTGTACGGTGTCCTGAGGTCCATGTGAAAACACCGTTGTGTATGGTGTCCTGAGGTCCATGTGAAAACACCGTTGTGTATGGTGTCCTGAGGTCCATGTGAAAACACCGTTGTGTATGGTGTCCTGAGGTCCATGTGAAAACACCGTTGTGTATGGTGTCCTGAGGTCCATGTGAAAACACCGTTCTGTATGGTGTCCTGAGTTGGTCTCCCTTAACTTCATTTACCATTGACCTCCACCGTGTATATGCTTCCCCTTTTTTTCAGACAGACAGACAGACAGTTCCCCTGGAACAAGAGCAGACTGAGCCCTGCACACTGTCAGCCTATACACACACTGTCCACAGTCTATACCCACACTGTCCACAGTCTATACCCACACTGTCCACAGTCTATACACACACTGTCCACAGTCTATACACACACTGTCCACAGCCTATACACACACTGTCCACAGTCTATACCCACACTATCCACAGTCTATACCCACACTATCCACAGTCTATACCCACACTGTCCACAGTCTATACCCACACTGTCCACAGTCTATACCCACACTGTCCACAGTCTATACCCACACTGTCCACAGTCTATACACACACTGTCCACAGTCTATACCCACACTGTCCACAGTCTATACCCACACTGTCCACAGTCTATACACACACTGTCCACAGTCTATACACACACTGTCCACAGTCTATACACACACTGTCCACAGTCTATACCAACACTATCCACAGTCTATACCCACACTATCCACAGTCTATACCCACACTGTCCACAGTCTATACCCACACTGTCCACAGTCTATACCCACACTGTCCACAGTCTATACCCACACTGTCCACAGTCTATACACACACTGTCCACAGTCTATACCCACACTGTCCACAGTCTATACCCACACTGTCCACAGTCTATACCCACACTGTCCACAGTCTATACACACACTGTCCACAGTCTATACCCACACTGTCCACAGTCTATACCCACACTGTCCACAGTCTATACACACACTGTCCACAGTCTATACCCACACTGTCCACAGTCTATACCCACACTGTCCACAGTCTATACACACACTGTCCACAGTCTATACCCACACTGTCCACAGTCTATACCCACACTGTCCACAGTCTATACCCACACTGTCCACAGTCTATACACACACTGTCCACTGTCTATACACACACTGTCCACAGTCTATACCCACACTTTCCACAGTCTATATACGCACTGTCCACAGTCTATACACGCACTGTCCACAGTCTATAACCACACTGTCCACAGTCTATACCCACACTGTCCACAGTCTATACACACACTGTCCGCAGGCTATACCCACACTGTCCGCAGGCTATACCCACACTGTCCACAGTCTATACACACACTGTCCACAGTCTATACCCACACTGTCCACAGTCTATACCCACACTGTCCACAGTCTATACCCACACTGTCCACAGTCTATACACACACTGTCCACAGTCTATACCCACACTGTCCACAGTCTATACCCACACTGTCCACAGTCTATACCCACACTGTCCACAGTCTATACACACACTGTCCACAGTCTATACCCACACTGTCCACAGTCTATACCCACACTGTCCACAGTCTATACACACACTGTCCACAGTCTATACCCACACTATCCACAGTCTATACCCACACTGTCCACAGTCTATACCCACACTGTCCACAGTCTATACACACACTGTCCACAGTCTATACCCACACTGTCCACAGTCTATACCCACACTGTCCACAGTCTATACACACACTGTCCACAGTCTATACCCACACTGTCCACAGTCTATACCCACACTGTCCACAGTCTATACCCACACTGTCCACAGTCTATACACACACTGTCCACAGTCTATACCCACACTGTCCACAGTCTATACCCAAACTGTCCACAGTCTATACCCACACTGTCCACAGTCTATACACACACTGTCCACTGTCTATACACACACTGTCCACAGTCTATACCCACACTTTCCACAGTCTATATACGCACTGTCCACAGTCTATACACGCACTGTCCACAGTCTATAACCACACTGTCCACAGTCTATACCCACACTGTCCACAGTCTATACACACACTGTCCGCAGGCTATACCCACACTGTCCGCAGGCTATACCCACACTGTCCACAGTCTATACACACACTGTCCACAGTCTATACCCACACTGTCCTCAGTCTATACCCACACTGTCCACAGTCTATACCCACACTGTCCACAGTCTATACACACACTGTCCACAGTCTATACCCACACTGTCCACAGTCTATACCCACACTGTCCACAGTCTATACCCACACTGTCCACAGTCTATACACACACTGTCCACAGTCTATACCCACACTGTCCACAGTCTATACCCACACTGTCCACAGTCTATACACACACTGTCCACAGTCTATACCCACACTGTCCACAGTCTATACCCACACTGTCCACAGTCTATACCCACACTGTCCACAGTCTATACACACACTGTCCACAGTCTATACCCACACTGTCCAAAGTCTATACCCACACTGTCCACAGTCTATACCCACACTGTCCACAGTCTATACCCACACTGTCCACAGTCTATACACACACTGTCCACAGTCTATACCCACACTGTCCACAGTCTATACCCACACTGTCCACAGTCTATACACACACTGTCCACAGTCTATACCCACACTGTCCACAGTCTATACACGCACTGTCCACAGTCTATACACGCACTGTCCACAGTCTATACACGCACTGTCCACAGTCTATACACACACTGTCCACAGTCTATACCCACACTGTTCACAGTCTATACCCACACTGTCCACAGTCTATACCCACACTGTCCACAGTCTATACCCACACTGTCCACAGTCAATACACACACTGTCCACAGTCTATACCCACACTGTCCACAGTCTATACCCACACTGTCCACAGTCTATACCCACACTGTCCACAGTCTATACCCACACTGTCCACAGTCTATACCCACACTGTCCACAGTCTATACCCACACTGTCCACAGTCTATACACACACTGTCCACAGTCTATACCCACACTGTCCACAGTCTATACACACACTGTCTACAGTCTATACCCACACTGTCCACAGTCTAGCTTTGTAACTCAAAGCAGGGCCGTTTCTGAAAGTGTGTGATTGTGTGTGAGTGTGTGTGTGCTGGTCTGGTTGGTGCCAGACTACAGTATGTTTGGGCTCAATACAGGCTTTTTATGACTCGTGTTACCATGGTTATTGCTGGGGGTTGCTGCCATGGCAATAGGAAATTAGAAAATTATAATGATGCATGAGACATGGGACTGATTGGGTGGAGGAGGGCAGGTAGAGGTATGTTTACTGAGACATGGGACTGATTGGGTGGAGGAGGGCAGGTAGAGGTGTGTTTACTGAGACATGGGACTGATTGGGTGGAGGAGGGCAGGTAGAGGTGTGTTTACTGAGACATGGGACTGATTGGGTATAGGAGGGCAGGTAGAGGTGTGCTTACTGAGACATGGGACTGATTGGGTAGAGGAGGGCAGGTAGAGGTGTGTTTAATGAGACATGGGACTGATTGGGTGGAGGAGGGCAGGTAGAGGTGTGTTTACTGAGACATGGGACTGATTGGGTAGAGGAGGGCAGGTAGAGGTGTGTTTACTAAGACATGGGACTTATTGGGTAGAGGAGGGCAGGTAGAGGTGTGTTTACTGAGACATGGGACTGATTGGGTAGAGGAGGGCAGGTAGAGGTGTGTTTACTGAGACATGGGACTGATTGGGTGGAGGAGGGCAGGTAGAGGTGTGTTTACTGAGACATGGGACTGATTGGGAGGAAGAGGGCAGGTAGAGGTGTGTTTACTGAGACATGATTGGTGAATAGATTCAGGTGATGAGCAACTTACAGAGTTGATGCCTTTAGCTCAGTGGGCTAACACAATAGCACACAGGCCCCCCCAGGCTCGATGCCAGGTCAGTGACATTAACAGTCTGACTTTCAGAGAGTAGTGTGTGTATGTATTTGACGGCACAATCCCCTCTACTGTGGTCTGTGTTGAGGACACATGGTGTTTTACGTGTGTTGGAGCGTGAATGGGTGCGTGTGGCAGACACGAATCAGATCTCTGTAAAATACAATGATTCGCTTCCTAATCACGACAGAACCTCCGGGCCAGAACGCCCCCGTGTGTGTGTGTGTGTGTGTGTGTGTGTGTGTGTGTGTGTGTGTGTGTGTGTGTGTGTGTGTGTGTGTGTGACGCATGGGAATAGCTGTGCATGCATTCTTCAGACCCCTCATCATTGACACGACAGCAAAGAGATGAAATGCTTGAACACAACATTTCTCTGCACGCTCTTCAGTCCCTCACACAAAGACTGTGTTAGCCCAGTGAGCTTAAGCCCAGGCATTAACTCACACACACACACACACAGCCATGTCTCTATGGTCTGACCCAGGGAGTCGTGTGGTCTTACCCAGGGAGTCGTGTGGTAAGGGCTACCAGTCATGTCTCTATGGTCTGACCCAGGGAGTCGTATGGTCTGACCCAGGGAGTCGTGTGGTAAGGGCTACCAGTCATGTCTCTATGGTCTGACCCAGGGAGTCGTGTGGTAAGGACTACCAGCCATGTCTCTATGGTCTGACCCAGGGAGTCGTGTGGTAAGGGCTACCAGCCATGTCTCTGTGGTCTGACCCAGGGAGTCGTGTGGTCTGACCCAGGGAGTCATGTGGTCTGACCCAGGGAGTCGTGTGGTAATGGCTACCAGCCATGTCTCTATGGTCTGACCCAGGGAGTCGTGTGGTCTGACCCAGGGAGTCGTGTGGCAAGGGCTACCAGCCATGTCTCTATGGTCTGAACAAGGAAGTCGTGTGGTCTGACCCAGGGAGTCGTGTGGTCTAACCCAGGGAGTCGTGTGGTAAGGGCTACCAGCCATGTCTCTATGGTATGACCCAGGGAGACGTGTGGTAAGGGCTACCAGCCATGTCTCTTTGGTCCGACCCAGGGAGTCGTGTGGTCTGACCCAGGGAGTCGTGTGGTCTGACCCAGGGAGTCGTGTGGTAAGGGCTACCAGCCATGTCTCTATGGTCTGACCCAGGGAGTCGTGTGGTCTGACCCAGGGAGTCGTGTGTTAAGGGCTAACAGCCATGTCTCTATGGTCTGACCCAGGGAGTCGTGTGGTCTGACCCAGGGAGTCGTGTGGTAAGGGCTACCAGCCATGTCTCTGTTGTCTGACGCAGGAAGTCGTGTGGTCTGACCCAGGGAGTCGTGTGGTCTTACCCAGGGAGTCGTGTGGTCTGACCCAGGGAGTCGTGTGGTCTTACCCAGGGAGTCGTGTGGTAAGGGCTAACAGCAATGTCTCTATGGTCTGACCCAGGGAGTCATGTGGTAAGGGCTACCAGCCATGTCTCTGTTGTCTGACACAGGAAGTCGTGTGGTCTGACCCAGGGAGTCGTGTGGTCTGACTCTGGGAGTCGTGTGGTCTGACCCAGGGAGTCGGGTGGTCTGACCCAGGGAGTCGTGTGGTCTGACCCAGGGAGTCGTTTGGTAAGGGCTACCAGCCATGTCTCTATGGTCTGACCCAGGGAGTCGTGTGGTCTGACCCAGGGAGTCGTGTGGTCTGAACCAGGGAGTCGTGTGGTAAGGGCTACCAGCCATGTCTCTATGGTCTGACCCAGGGAGTCGTGTGGTCTGACCCAGGGAGTCGTGTGGTCTGAACCAGGGAGTCGTGTGGTAAGGGCTACCAGTCATGTCTCTATGGTCTGACCCAGGGAGTCATGTGGTCTGACCCAGGGAGTCGTGTGGTCTAACCCAGGGAGTCGTGTGGTAAGGGCTACCAGCCATGTCTCTATGGTATGACCCAGGGAGTCGTGTGGTAAGGGCTACCAGCCATGTCTCTTTGGTCCGACCCAGGGAGTCGTGTGGTCTGACCCAGGGAGTCGCGTGGTCTGACCCAGGGAGTCGTGTGGTAAGGGCTACCAGCCATGTCTCTATGGTCTGACCCAGGGAGTCGTGTGGTCTGACCCAGGGAGTCGTGTGTTAAGGGCTAACAGCCATGTCTCTATGGTCTGACCCAGGGAGTCGTGTGGTCTGACCCAGGGAGTCGTGTGGTAAGGGCTACCAGCCATGTCTCTGTTGTCTGACGCAGGAAGTCGTGTGGTCTGACCCAGGGAGTCGTGTGGTCTTACCCAGGGAGTCGTGTGGTCTGACCCAGGGAGTTGTGTGGTCTTACCCAGGGAGTCGTGTGGTAAGGGCTAACAGCAATGTCTCTATGGTCTGACCGAGGGAGTCATGTGGTAAGGGCTACCAGCCATGTCTCTGTTGTCTGACACAGGAAGTCGTGTGGTCTGACCCAGGGAGTCGTGTGGTCTGACTCTGGGAGTCGTGTGGTCTGACCCAGGGAGTCGGGTGGTCTGACCCAGGGAGTCGTGTGGTCTGACCCAGGGAGTCGTTTGGTAAGGGCTACCAGCCATGTCTCTATGGTCTGACCCAGGGAGTCGTGTGGTCTGACCCAGGGAGTCGTGTGGTCTGAACCAGGGAGTCGTGTGGTAAGGGCTACCAGCCATGTCTCTATGGTCTGACCCAGGGAGTCGTGTGGTCTGACCCAGGGAGTCGTGTGGTCTGAACCAGGGAGTCGTGTGGTAAGGGCTACCAGTCATGTCTCTATGGTCTGACCCAGGGAGTCATGTGGTCTGACCCAGGGAGTCGTGTGGTAAGGGCTACCAGCAATGTCTCTATGGTCTGACCCAGGGAGTTGTGTGGTAAGGGCTACCAGCCATGTCTCTTTGGTCTGACCCAGGGAGTCGTGTGGTCTGACCCAGGGAGTCGTGTGGTCTGACCCAGGGAGTCGTGTGGTAAGGGCTACCAGCCATGTCTCTATGGTCTGACCCAGGGAGTCGTGTGGTCTGACACAGGGAGTCGTGTGGTAAGGGCTACCAGTCATGTCTCTATGGTCTGACCCAGGGAGTCATGTGGTCTGACCCAGGGAGTCGTGTGGTAAGGGCTACCAGCAATGTCTCTATGGTCTGACCCAGGGAGTTGTGTGGTAAGGGCTACCAGCCATGTCTCTTTGGTCTGACCCAGGGAGTCGTGTGGTCTGACCCAGGGAGTCGTGTGGTCTGACCCAGGGAGTCGTGTGGTAAGGGCTACCAGCCATTTCTCTATGGTCTGACCCAGGGAGTCGTGTGGTCTGACACAGGGAGTCGTGTGGTAAGGGCTACCGGCCATGTCTCTATGGTCTGACTCAGGGAGTCGTGTGGTCTGACACAGGGAGTCGTGTGGTAAGGGCAACCAGTCATGTCTCTATGGTCTGACGCAGGGAGTCGTGTGGTAAGGACAACCAGCCATGTCTCTATGGTCTGACCCAGGGTGTCGTGTGGTCTGACCCAGGGAGTCGTGTGGTAAGGGCTAACCGGCCATGTATCTATGGTCTGACCCAGGGAGTCGTGTGGTCTGACCCAGGGAGTCGTGTGGTCTGACCCAGGGAGTCGTGTGGTAAGGGCTAACAGCCATGTCTCTATGGTCTGACCCAGGGAGTCGTGTGGTCTGACCCAGGGAGTCGTGTGGTAAGGGCTACCAGCCATGTCTCTGTTGTCTGAAACAGGAAGTCGTGTGGTCTGACCCAGGGAGTCGTGTGGTCTAACCCAGGGAGTCGTGTAGTCTGACCCAGGGAGTCGTGTGGTCTGACCCAGGGAGTCGTGTGGTAAGGGCTACCAGTCATGTCTCTATGGTCTGACCCAGGGAGTCATGTGGTCTGACCCAGGGAGTCGTGTGGTAAGGGCTACCAGCAATGTCTCTATGGTCTGACCCAGGGAGTCGTGTGGTAAGGGCTACCAGCCATGTCTCTTTGGTCTGACCCAGGGAGTCGTGTGGTCTGACCCAGGGAGTCGTGTGGTCTGACCCAGGGAGTCGTGTGGTAAGGGCTACCAGCCATGTCTCTATGGTCTGACCCAGGGTGTCGTGTGGTCTGACCCAGGGAGTCGTGTGGTAAGGGCTACCAGCCATGTCTCTATGGTCTGACCCAGGGAGTCGTGTGGTCTGACCCAGAAAGTTGTGTGGTAAGGGCTACCGGCCATGTCTCTATGGTCTGACCCAGGGAGTCGTGTGGTCTGACCCAGGGAGTCGTGTGGTAAGGGCTACCAGCCATGTCTCTATGGTATGAACCAGGGAGTCGTGTGGTCTGACCCAGGGAGTCGTGTGGTAAGGACTACCAGCCATGTCTCTATGGTCTGAACCAGGGAGTCGAGTGGTCTGACCCAGGGAGTTGTGTGGTAAGGGCTACCAGTCATGTCTCTATGGTCTGACCCAGGGAGTCATGTGGTAAGGGCTACCAGCCGTGTCTCTATGGTCTGAACCAGGGAGTCGTGTGGTCTGACCCAGGGAGTCGTGTGGTCTAACCCAGGGAGTCGTGTGGTAAGGGCTACCAGCCATGTCTCTTTGGTCTGACCCAGGGAGTCGTGTGGTCTGACCCAGGGAGTCGTGTGGTCTGACCCAGGGAGTCGTGTGGTAAGGGCTACCAGCCATGTCTCTATGGTCTGACCCAGGGAGTCGTGTGGTCTGAACCAGGGAGTCGTGTGGTAAGGGCTACCAGCCATGTCTCTATGGTCTGACCCAGGGAGTCGTGTGGTCTGACCCAGGGAGTCGTGTGGTCTGAACCAGGGAGTCGTGTGGTAAGGGCTACCAGTCATGTCTCTATGGTCTGACCCAGGGAGTCATGTGGTCTGACCCAGGGAGTCGTGTGGTAAGGGCTACCAGCAATGTCTCTATGGTCTGACCCAGGGAGTTGTGTGGTAAGGGCTACCAGCCATGTCTCTTTGGTCTGACCCAGGGAGTCGTGTGGTCTGACCCAGGGAGTCGTGTGGTCTGACCCAGAGAGTCGTGTGGTAAGGGCTACCAGCCATGTCTCTATGGTCTGACCCAGGGAGTCGTGTGGTCTGACACAGGGAGTCGTGTGGTAAGGGCTACCAGTCATGTCTCTATGGTCTGACCCAGGGAGTCATGTGGTCTGACCCAGGGAGTCGTGTGGTAAGGGCTACCAGCAATGTCTCTATGGTCTGACCCAGGGAGTTGTGTGGTAAGGGCTACCAGCCATGTCTCTTTGGTCTGACCCAGGGAGTCGTGTGGTCTGACCCAGGGAGTCGTGTGGTCTGACCCAGGGAGTCGTGTGGTAAGGGCTACCAGCCATTTCTCTATGGTCTGACCCAGGGAGTCGTGTGGTCTGACACAGGGAGTCGTGTGGTAAGGGCTACCGGCCATGTCTCTATGGTCTGACTCAGGGAGTCGTGTGGTCTGACACAGGGAGTCGTGTGGTAAGGGCTACCAGTCATGTCTCTATGGTCTGACGCAGGGAGTCGTGTGGTAAGGACAACCAGCCATGTCTCTATGGTCTGACCCAGGGTGTCGTGTGGTCTGACCCAGGGAGTCGTGTGGTAAGGGCAAACCGGCCATGTATCTATGGTCTGACCCAGGGAGTCGTGTGGTCTGACCCAGGGAGTCATGTGGTCTGACCCAGGAGTCGTGTGGTAAGGGCTAACAGCCATGTCTCTATGGTCTGACCCAGGGAGTCGTGTGGTCTGACCCAGGGAGTCGTGTGGTAAGGGCTACCAGCCATGTCTCTGTTGTCTCAAACAGGAAGTCGTGTGGTCTGACCCAGGGAGTCGTGTGGTCTGACCCAGGGAGTCGTGTAGTCTGACCCAGGGAGTCGTGTGGTCTGACCCAGGGAGTCGTGTGGTAAGGGCTACCAGTCATGTCTCTATGGTCTGACCCAGGGAGTCATGTGGTCTGACCCAGGGAGTCGTGTGGTAAGGGCTACCAGCAATGTCTCTATGGTCTGACCCAGGGAGTCGTGTGGTAAGGGCTACCAGCCATGTCTCTTTGGTCTGACCCAGGGAGTCGTGTGGTCTGACCCAGGGAGTCGTGTGGTCTGACCCAGGGAGTCGTGTGGTAAGGGCTACCAGCCATGTCTCTATGGTCTGACCCAGGGTGTCGTGTGGTCTGACCCAGGGAGTCGTGTGGTAAGGGCTACCAGCCATGTCTCTATGGTCTGACCCAGGGAGTCGTGTGGTCTGACCCAGAAAGTTGTGTGGTAAGGGCTACCGGCCATGTCTCTATGGTCTGACCCAGGGAGTCGTGTGGTCTGACCCAGGGAGTCGTGTGGTAAGGGCTACCAGCCATGTCTCTATGGTATGAACCAGGGAGTCGTGTGGTCTGACCCAGGGAGTCGTGTGGTAAGGACTACCAGCCATGTCTCTATGGTCTGAACCAGGGAGTCGAGTGGTCTGACCCAGGGAGTTGTGTGGTAAGGGCTACCAGTCATGTCTCTATGGTCTGACCCAGGGAGTCATGTGGTAAGGGCTACCAGCCATGTCTCTATGGTCTGAACCAGGGAGTCGTGTGGTCTGACCCAGGGAGTCGTGTGGTCTAACCCAGGGAGTCGTGTGGTAAGGGCTACCAGCCATGTCTCTTTGGTCTGACCCAGGGAGTCGTGTGGTCTGACCCAGGGAGTCGTGTGGTCTGACCCAGGGAGTCGTGTGGTAAGGGCTACCAGCCATGTCTCTATGGTCTGACCCAGGGAGTCGTGTGGTCTGACCCAGGGAGTCGTGTGTTAAGGGCTAACAGCCATGTCTCTATGGTCTGACCCAGGGAGTCGTGTGGTCTGACCCAGGGAGTCGTGTGGTAAGGGCTACCAGCCATGTCTCTGTTGTCTGACGCAGGAAGTCGTTTGGTCTGACCCAGGGAGTCGTGTGGTATTACCCAGGGAGTCGTGTGGTCTGACCCAGGGAGTCGTGTGGTCTTACCCAGGGAGTCGTGTGGTAAGGGCTAACAGCAATGTCTCTATGGTCTGACCCAGGGAGTCGTGTGGTAAGGGCTACCAGCCATGTCTCTGTTGTCTGACACAGGAAGTCGTGTCGTCTGACCCAGGGAGTCGTGTGGTCTGACTCTGGGAGTCGTGTGGTCTGACCCAGGGAGTCGTTTGGTAAGGGCTACCAGCCATGTCTCTATGGTCTGACCCAGGGAGTCGTGTGGTCTGACCCAGGGAGTCGTGTGGTCTGAACCAGGGAGTCGTGTGGTAAGGGCTACCAGCCATGTCTCTATGGTCTGACCCAGGGAGTCGTGTGGTCTGACCCAGGGAGTCGTGTGGTCTGAACCAGGGAGTCGTGTGGTAAGGGCTACCAGTCATGTCTCTATGGTCTGACCCAGGGAGTCATGTGGTCTGACCCAGGGAGTCGTGTGGTAAGGGCTACCAGCAATGTCTCTATGGTCTGACCCAGGGAGTTGTGTGGTAAGGGCTACCAGCCATGTCTCTTTGGTCTGACCCAGGGAGTCGTGTGGTCTGACCCAGGGAGTCGTGTGGTCTGACCCAGGGAGTCGTGTGGTAAGGGCTACCAGCAATGTCACTATTGTCTGACCCAGGGAGTCGTGTGGTCTGACACAGGGAGTCGTGTGGTAAGGGCTACCGGCCATGTCTCTATGGTCTGACTCAGGGAGTCGTGTGGTCTGACCCAGGGAGTCGTGTGGTAAGGGCTACCAGTCATGTCTCTATGGTCTGACGCAGGGAGTCGTGTGGTAAGGACAACCAGCCATGTCTCTATGGTCTGACCCAGGGAGTCGTGTGGTCTGACCCAGGGAGTCGTGTGGTCTGACCCAGGGAGTCGTGTGGTAAGGGCTAACAGCCATGTCTCTATGGTCTGACCCAGGGAGTCGTGTGGTCTGACCCAGGGAGTCGTGTGGTAAGGGCTACCAGCCATGTCTCTGTTGTCTGACACAGGAAGTCGTGTGGTCTGACCCAGGGAGTCGTGTGGTCTGACCCAGGGAGTCGTGTGGTCTGACCCAGGGAGTCGTGTGGTCTGACCCAGGGAGTCGTGTGGTAAGGGCTACCAGTCATGTCTCTATGGTCTGACCCAGGGAGTCATGTGGTCTGACCCAGGGAGTCGTGTGGTAAGGGCTACCAGCAATGGCTCTATGGTCTGACCCAGGGAGTCGTGTGGTAAGGGCTACCAGCCATGTCTCTTTGGCCTGACCCAGGGAGTCGTGTGGTCTGACCCAGGGAGTCGTGTGGTCTGACTCAGGGAGTCGTGTGGTAAGGGCTACCAGCCATGTCTCTATGGTCTGACCCAGGGTGTCGTGTGGTCTGACCCAGGGAGTCGTGTGGTAAGGGCTACCAGCCATGTCTCTATGGTCTGACCCAGGGAGTCGTGTGGTCTGACCCAGGAAGTTGTGTGGTAAGGGCTACCGGCCATGTCTCTATGGTCTGACCCAGGGAGTCGTGTGGTCTGACCCAGGGAGTCGTGTGGTAAGGGCTACCAGTCATGTCTCTATGGTCTGACTCAGGGAGTCGTGTGGTCTGACACAGGGAGTCGTGTGGTAAGGGCTACCAGTCATGTCTCTATGGTCTGACCCAGGGAGTCATGTGGTCTGACCCAGGGAGTCGTGTGGTAAGGGCTACCAGCAATGTCTCTATGGTCTGACCCAGGGAGTTGTGTGGTAAGGGCTACCAGCCATGTCTCTTTGGTCTGACCCAGGGAGTCGTGTGGTCTGACCCAGGGAGTCGTGTGGTCTGACCCAGGGAGTCGTGTGGTAAGGGCTACCGGCCATGTCTCTATGGTCTGACCCAGGGTGTCGTGTGGTCTGACCCAGGGAGTCGTGTGGTAAGGGCTACCAGCCATGTCTCTATGGTCTGACCCAGGGAGTCGTGTGGTCTGACCCAGAAAGTTGTGTGGTAAGGGCTACCGGCCATGTCTCTATGGTCTGACCCAGGGAGTCGTGTGGTCTGACCCAGGGAGTCGTGTGGTAAGGACTACCAGCCATGTCTCTATGGTCTGAACCAGGGAGTCGAGTGGTCTGACCCAGGGAGTTGTGTGGTAAGGGCTACCAGTCATGTCTCTATGGTCTGACCCAGGGAGTCATGTGGTAAGGGCTACCAGCCATGTCTCTATGGTCTGAACCAGGGAGTCGTGTGGTCTGACCCAGGGAGTCGTGTGGTCTAACCCAGGGAGTCGTGTGGTAAGGGCTACCAGCCATGTCTCTTTGGTCTGACCCAGGGAGTCGTGTGGTCTGACCCAGGGAGTCGTGTGGTCTGACCCAGGGAGTCGTGTGGTAAGGGCTACCAGCCATGTCTCTATGGTCTGACCCAGGGAGTCGTGTGGTCTGACCCAGGGAGTCGTGTGTTAAGGGCTAACAGCCATGTCTCTATGGTCTGACCCAGGGAGTCGTGTGGTCTGACCCAGGGAGTCGTGTGGTAAGGGCTACCAGCCATGTCTCTGTTGTCTGACGCAGGAAGTCGTGTGGTCTGACCCAGGGAGTCGTGTGGTATTACCCAGGGAGTCGTGTGGTAAGGGCTAACAGCCATGTCTCTATGGTCTGACCCAGGGAGTCGTGTGGTCTGACCCAGGGAGTCGTGTGGTAAGGGCTACCAGCCATGTCTCTGTTGTCTGACACAGGAAGTCGTGTGGTCTGACCCAGGGAGTCGTGTGGTCTGACCCAGGGAGTCGTGTGGTCTGACCCAGGGAGTCGTGTGGTCTGACACAGGGAGTCGTGTGGTAAGGGCTACCAGTCATGTCTCTATGGTCTGACCCAGGGAGTCATGTGGTCTGACCCAGGGAGTCGTGTGGTAAGGGCTACCAGCAATGTCTCTATGGTCTGACCCAGGGAGTTGTGTGGTAAGGGCTACCAGCCATGTCTCTTTGGTCTGACCCAGGGAGTCGTGTGGTCTGACCCAGGGAGTCGTGTGGTCTGACCCAGGGAGTCGTGTGGTAAGGGCTACCAGCCATGTCTCTATGGTCTGACCCAGGGAGTCGTGTGGTCTGACACAGGGAGTCGTGTGGTAAGGGCTACCGGCCATGTCTCTATGGTCTGACTCAGGGAGTCGTGTGGTCTGACACAGGGAGTCGTGTGGTAAGGGCTACCAGTCATGTCTCTATGGTCTGACGCAGGGAGTCGTGTGGTAAGGACAACCAGCCATGTCTCTATGGTCTGACCCAGGGTGTCGTGTGGTCTGACCCAGGGAGTCGTGTGGTAAGGGCTAACCGGCCATGTATCTATGGTCTGACCCAGGGAGTCGTGTGGTCTGACCCAGGGAGTCGTGTGGTCTGACCCAGGGAGTCGTGTGGTAAGGGCTAACAGCCATGTCTCTATGGTCTGACCCAGGGAGTCGTGTGGTCTGACCCAGGGAGTCGTGTGGTAAGGGCTACCAGCCATGTCTCTGTTGTCTGACACAGGAAGTCGTGTGGTCTGACCCAGGGAGTCGTGTGGTCTGACCCAGGGAGTCGTGTAGTCTGACCCAGGGAGTCGTGTGGTCTGACCCAGGGAGTCGTGTGGTAAGGGCTACCAGTCATGTCTCTATGGTCTGACCCAGGGAGTCATGTGGTCTGACCCAGGGAGTCGTGTGGTAAGGGCTTTCAGCAATGTCTCTATGGTCTGACCCAGGGAGTCGTGTGGTAAGGGCTACCAGCCATGTCTCTTTGGTCTGACCCAGGGAGTTGTGTGGTCTGACCCAGGGAGTCGTGTGGTCTGACCCAGGGAGTCGTGTGGTAAGGGCTACCAGCCATGTCTCTATGGTCTGACCCAGGGAGTCGTGTGGTCTGACCCAGAAAGTTGTGTGGTAAGGGCTACCGGCCATGTCTCTATGGTCTGACCCAGGGAGTCGTGTGGTCTGACCCAGGGAGTCGTGTGGTAAGGGCTACCAGCCATGTCTCTATGGTCTGAACCAGGGAGTCGTGTGGTCTGACCCAGGGAGTCGTGTGGTAAGGACTACCAGCCATGTCTCTATGGTCTGAACCAGGGAGTCGAGTGGTCTGACCCAGGGAGTTGTGTGGTAAGGGCTACCAGTCATGTCTCTATGGTCTGACCCAGGGAGTCATGTGGTAAGGGCTACCAGCCATGTCTCTATGGTCTGAACCAGGGAGTCGTGTGGTCTGACCCAGGGAGTCGTGTGGTCTAACCCAGGGAGTCGTGTGGTAAGGGCTACCAGCCATGTCTCTTTGGTCTGACCCAGGGAGTCGTGTGGTCTGACCCAGGGAGTCGTGTGGTCTGACCCAGGGAGTCGTGTGGTAAGGGCTACCAGCCATGTCTCTATGGTCTGACCCAGGGAGTCGTGTGGTCTGACCCAGGGAGTCGTGTGTTAAGGGCTAACAGCCATGTCTCTATGGTCTGACCCAGGGAGTCGTGTGGTCTGACCCAGGGAGTCGTGTGGTAAGGGCTACCAGCCATGTCTCTGTTGTCTGACGCAGGAAGTCGTGTGGTCTGACCCAGGGAGTCGTGTGGTATTACCCAGGGAGTCGTGAGGTCTGACCCAGGGAGTCGTGTGGTCTTACCCAGGGAGTCGTGTGGTAAGGGCTAACAGCAATGTCTCTATGGTCTGACCCAGGGAGTCGTGTGGTAAGGGCTACCAGCCATGTCTCTGTTGTCTGACACAGGAAGTCGTGTGGTCTGACCCAGGGAGTCGTGTGGTCTGACTCTGGGAGTCGTGTGGTCTGACCCAGGGAGTCGTTTGGTAAGGGCTACCAGCCATGTCTCTATGGTCTGACCCAGGGAGTCGTGTGGTCTGACCCAGGGAGTCGTGTGGTCTGACCCAGGGAGTCGTGTGGTAAGGACTACCAGTCATGTCTCTATGGTCTGACCCAGGGAGTCGTGTGGTCTGACCCAGGGAGTCGTGTGGTCTGAACCAGGGAGTCGTGTGGTAAGGGCTACCAGTCATGTCTCTATGGTCTGACCCAGGGAGTCATGTGGTCTGACCCAGGGAGTCGTGTGGTAAGGGCTACCAGCAATGTCACTATTGTCTGTCCCAGGGAGTCGTGTGGTCTGACACAGGGAGTCGTGTGGTAAGGGCTACCGGCCATGTCTCTATGGTCTGACTCAGGGAGTCGTGTGGTCTGACCCAGGGAGTCGTGTGGTAAGGGCTACCAGTCATGTCTCTATGGTCTGACGCAGGGAGTCGTGTGGTAAGGACAACCAGCCATGTCTCTATGGTCTGACCCAGGGTGTCGTGTGGTCTGACCCAGGGAGTCGTGTGGTAAGGGCTAACCGGCCATGTCTCTATGGTCTGACCCAGGGAGTCGTGTGGTCTGACCCAGGGAGTCGTGTGGTCTGACCCAGGGAGTCGTGTGGTAAGGGCTAACAGCCATGTCTCTATGGTCTGACCCAGGGAGTCGTGTGGTCTGACCCAGGGAGTCGTGTGGTAAGGGCTACCAGCCATGTCTCTGTTGTCTGACACAGGAAGTCGTGTGGTCTGACCCAGGGAGTCGTGTGGTCTGACCCAGGGAGTCGTGTGGTCTGACCCAGGGAGTCGTGTGGTCTGACCCAGGGAGTCGTGTGGTAAGGGCTACCAGTCATGTCTCTATGGTCTGACCCAGGGAGTCATGTGGTCTGACCCAGGGAGTCGTGTGGTAAGGGCTACCAGCAATGGCTCTATGGTCTGACCCAGGGAGTCGTGTGGTAAGGGCTACCAGCCATGTCTCTTTGGCCTGACCCAGGGAGTCGTGTGGTCTGACCCAGGGAGTCGTGTGGTCTGACTCAGGGAGTCGTGTGGTAAGGGCTACCAGCCATGTCTCTATGGTCTGACCCAGGGTGTCGTGTGGTCTGACCCAGGGAGTCGTGTGGTAAGGGCTACCAGCCATGTCTCTATGGTCTGACCCAGGGAGTCGTGTGGTCTGACCCAGGAAGTTGTGTGGTAAGGGCTACCGGCCATGTCTCTATGGTCTGACCCAGGGAGTCGTGTGGTCTGACCCAGGGAGTCGTGTGGTAAGGGCTACCAGTCATGTCTCTATGGTCTGACTCAGGGAGTCGTGTGGTCTGACACAGGGAGTCGTGTGGTAAGGGCTACCAGTCATGTCTCTATGGTCTGACCCAGGGAGTCATGTGGTCTGACCCAGGGAGTCGTGTGGTAAGGGCTACCAGCAATGTCTCTATGGTCTGACCCAGGGAGTCGTGTGGTAAGGGCTACCAGCCATGTCTCTGTTGTCTGACACAGGAAGTCGTGTGGTCTGACCCAGGGAGTCGTGTGGTCTGACCCAGGGAGTCGTGTAGTCTGACCCAGGGAGTCGTGTGGTCTGACCCAGGGAGTCGTGTGGTAAGGGCTACCAGTCATGTCTCTATGGTCTGACCCAGGGAGTCATGTGGTCTGACCCAGGGAGTCGTGTGGTAAGGGCTACCAGCAATGTCTCTATGGTCTGACCCAGGGAGTCGTGTGGTAAGGGCTACCAGCCATGTCTCTTTGGTCTGACCCAGGGAGTC
The DNA here is from genome assembly GCF_002021735.2 of Oncorhynchus kisutch. Lineage (NCBI taxonomy): Eukaryota > Metazoa > Chordata > Actinopteri > Salmoniformes > Salmonidae > Oncorhynchus > Oncorhynchus kisutch. Next base: position 30,880,570 of record NC_034174.2, read on the forward strand.
GTGTGGTCTGACCCAGGGAGTCGTGTGGTCTGACCCAGGGAGTCGTGTGGTAAGGGCTACCAGCCATGTCTCTATGGTCTGACCCAGGGTGTCGTGTGGTCTGACCCAGGGAGTCGTGTGGTAAGGGCTACCAGCCATGTCTCTATGGTCTGACCCAGGGAGTCGTGTGGTCTGACCCAGAAAGTTGTGTGGTAAGGGCTACCGGCCATGTCTCTATGGTCTGACCCAGGGAGTCGTGTGGTCTGACCCAGGGAGTCGTGTGGTAAGGACTACCAGCCATGTCTCTATGGTCTGAACCAGGGAGTCGAGTGGTCTGACCCAGGGAGTTGTGTGGTAAGGGCTACCAGTCATGTCTCTATGGTCTGACCCAGGGAGTCATGTGGTAAGGGCTACCAGCCATGTCTCTATGGTCTGAACCAGGGAGTCGTGTGGTCTGACCCAGGGAGTCGTGTGGTCTAACCCAGGGAGTCGTGTGGTAAGGGCTACCAGCCATGTCTCTTTGGTCTGACCCAGGGAGTCGTGTGGTCTGACCCAGGGAGTCGTGTGGTCTGACCCAGGGAGTCGTGTGGTAAGGGCTACCAGCCATGTCTCTATGGTCTGACCCAGGGAGTCGTGTGGTCTGACCCAGGGAGTCGTGTGTTAAGGGCTAACAGCCATGTCTCTATGGTCTGACCCAGGGAGTCGTGTGGTCTGACCCAGGGAGTCGTGTGGTAAGGGCTACCAGCCATGTCTCTGTTGTCTGACGCAGGAAGTCGTGTGGTCTGACCCAGGGAGTCGTGTGGTATTACCCAGGGAGTCGTGTGGTAAGGGCTAACAGCCATGTCTCTATGGTCTGACCCAGGGAGTCGTGTGGTCTGACCCAGGGAGTCGTGTGGTAAGGGCTACCAGCCATGTCTCTGTTGTCTGACACAGGAAGTCGTGTGGTCTGACCCAGGGAGTCGTGTGGTCTGACCCAGGGAGTCGTGTGGTCTGACCCAGGGAGTCGTGTGGTCTGACACAGGGAGTCGTGTGGTAAGGGCTACCAGTCATGTCTCTATGGTCTGACCCAGGGAGTCATGTGGTCTGACCCAGGGAGTCGTGTGGTAAGGGCTACCAGCAATGTCTCTATGGTCTGACCCAGGGAGTTGTGTGGTAAGGGCTACCAGCCATGTCTCTTTGGTCTGACCCAGGGAGTCGTGTGGTCTGACCCAGGGAGTCGTGTGGTCTGACCCAGGGAGTCGTGTGGTAAGGGCTACCAGCCATGTCTCTATGGTCTGACCCAGGGAGTCGTGTGGTCTGACACAGGGAGTCGTGTGGTAAGGGCTACCGGCCATGTCTCTATGGTCTGACTCAGGGAGTCGTGTGGTCTGACACAGGGAGTCGTGTGGTAAGGGCTACCAGTCATGTCTCTATGGTCTGACGCAGGGAGTCGTGTGGTAAGGACAACCAGCCATGTCTCTATGGTCTGACCCAGGGTGTCGTGTTGTCTGACCCAGGGAGTCGTGTGGTAAGGGCTAACCGGCCATGTATCTATGGTCTGACCCAGGGAGTCGTGTGGTCTGACCCAGGGAGTCGTGTGGTCTGACCCAGGGAGTCGTGTGGTAAGGGCTAACAGCCATGTCTCTATGGTCTGACCCAGGGAGTCGTGTGGTCTGACCCAGGGAGTCGTGTGGTAAGGGCTACCAGCCATGTCTCTGTTGTCTGACCCAGGGAGTCGTGTAGTCTGACCCAGGGAGTCGTGTGGTCTGACCCAGGGAGTCGTGTGGTAAGGGCTACCAGTCATGTCTCTATGGTCTGACCCAGGGAGTCATGTGGTCTGACCCAGGGAGTCGTGTGGTAAGGGCTACCAGCCATGTCTCTTTGGTCTGACCCAGGGAGTCGTGTGGTCTGACCCAGGGAGTCGTGTGGTCTGACCCAGGGAGTCGTGTGGTAAGGGCTACCAGCCATGTCTCTATGGTCTGACCCAGGGAGTCGTGTGGTCTGACACAGGGAGTCGTGTGGTAAGGGCTACCGGCCATGTCTCTATGGTCTGACTCAGGGAGTCGTGTCGTCTGACACAGGGAGTCGTGTGGTAAGGGCTACCAGTCATGTCTCTATGGTCTGACGCAGGGAGTCGTGTGGTAAGGACAACCAGCCATGTCTCTATGGTCTGACCCAGGGTGTCGTGTGGTCTGACCCAGGGAGTCGTGTGGTAAGGGCTAACCGGCCATGTATCTATGGTCTGACCCAGGGAGTCGTGTGGTCTGACCCAGGGAGTCGTGTGGTCTGACCCAGGGAGTCGTGTGGTAAGGGCTAACAGCCATGTCTCTATGGTCTGACCCAGGGAGTCGTGTGGTCTGACCCAGGGAGTCGTGTGGTAAGGGCTACCAGCCATGTCTCTGTTGTCTGACACAGGAAGTCGTGTGGTCTGACCCAGGGAGTCGTGTGGTCTGACCCAGGGAGTCGTGTAGTCTGACCCAGGGAGTCGTGTGGTCTGACCCAGGGAGTCGTGTGGTAAGGGCTACCAGTCATGTCTCTATGGTCTGACCCAGGGAGTCATGTGGTCTGACCCAGGGAGTCGTGTGGTAAGGGCTTTCAGCAATGTCTCTATGGTCTGACCCAGGGAGTCGTGTGGTAAGGGCTACCAGCCATGTCTCTTTGGTCTGACCCAGGGAGTTGTGTGGTCTGACCCAGGGAGTCGTGTGGTCTGACCCAGGGAGTCGTGTGGTAAGGGCTACCAGCCATGTCTCTATGGTCTGACCCAGGGTGTCGTGTGGTCTGACCCAGGGAGTCGTGTGGTAAGGGCTACCAGCCATGTCTCTATGGTCTGACCCAGGGAGTCGTGTGGTCTGACCCAGAAAGTTGTGTGGTAAGGGCTACCGGCCATGTCTCTATGGTCTGACCCAGGGAGTCGTGTGGTCTGACCCAGGGAGTCGTGTGGTAAGGGCTACCAGCCATGTCTCTATGGTCTGAACCAGGGAGTCGTGTGGTCTGACCCAGGGAGTCGTGTGGTAAGGACTACCAGCCATGTCTCTATGGTCTGAACAAGGGAGTCGAGTGGTCTGACCCAGGGAGTTGTGTGGTAAGGGCTACCAGTCATGTCTCTATGGTCTTACCCAGGGAGTCATGTGGTAAGGGCTACCAGCCATGTCTCTATGGTCTGAACCAGGGAGTCGTGTGGTCTGACCCAGGGAGTCGTGTGGTCTAACCCAGGGAGTCGTGTGGTAAGGGCTACCAGCCATGTCTCTTTGGTCTGACCCAGGGAGTATTGTGGTCTGACCCAGGGAGTCGTGTGGTCTGACCCAGGGAGTCGTGTGGTAAGGGCTACCAGCCATGTCTCTATGGTCTGACCCAGGGAGTCGTGTGGTCTGACCCAGGGAGTCGTGTGTTAAGGGCTAACAGCCATGTCTCTATGGTCTGACCCAGGGAGTCGTGTGGTCTGACCCAGGGAGTCGTGTGGTAAGGGCTACCAGCCATGTCTCTGTTGTCTGACGCAGGAAGTCGTGTGGTCTGACCCAGGGAGTCGTGTGGTATTACCCAGGGAGTCGTGAGGTCTGACCCAGGGAGTCGTGTGGTCTTACCCAGGGAGTCGTGTGGTAAGGGCTAACAGCAATGTCTCTATGGTCTGACCCAGGGAGTCGTGTGGTAAGGGCTACCAGCCATGTCTCTGTTGTCTGACACAGGAAGTCGTGTGGTCTGACCCAGGGAGTCGTGTGGTCTGACTCTGGGAGTCGTGTGGTCTGACCCAGGGAGTCGTTTGGTAAGGGCTACCAGCCATGTCTCTATGGTCTGACCCAGGGAGTCGTGTGGTCTGACCCAGGGAGTCGTGTGGTCTGACCCAGGGAGTCGTGTGGTAAGGACTACCAGTCATGTCTCTATGGTCTGACCCAGGATGTCGTGTGGTCTGACCCAGGGAGTCGTGTGGTCTGAACCAGGGAGTCGTGTGGTAAGGGCTACCAGTCATGTCTCTATGGTCTGACCCAGGGAGTCATGTGGTCTGACCCAGGGAGTCGTGTGGTAAGGGCTACCAGCAATGTCACTATTGTCTGACCCAGGGAGTCGTGTGGTCTGACACAGGGAGTCGTGTGGTAAGGGCTACCGGCCATGTCTCTATGGTCTGACTCAGGGAGTCGTGTGGTCTGACCCAGGGAGTCGTGTGGTAAGGGCTACCAGTCATGTCTCTATGGTCTGACGCAGGGAGTCGTGTGGTAAGGACAACCAGCCATGTCTCTATGGTCTGACCCAGGGTGTCGTGTGGTCTGACCCAGGGAGTCGTGTGGTAAGGGCTAACCGGCCATGTCTCTATGGTCTGACCCAGGGAGTCGTGTGGTCTGACCCAGGGAGTCGTGTGGTCTGACCCAGGGAGTCGTGTGGTAAGGGCTAACAGCCATGTCTCTATGGTCTGACCCAGGGAGTCGTGTGGTCTGACCCAGGGAGTCGTGTGGTAAGGGCTACCAGCCATGTCTCTGTTGTCTGACACAGGAAGTCGTGTGGTCTGACCCAGGGAGTCGTGTGGTCTGACCCAGGGAGTCGTGTGGTCTGACCCAGGGAGTCGTGTGGTCTGACCCAGGGAGTCGTGTGGTAAGGGCTACCAGTCATGTCTCTATGGTCTGACCCAGGGAGTCATGTGGTCTGACCCAGGGAGTCGTGTGGTAAGGGCTACCAGCAATGGCTCTATGGTCTGACCCAGGGAGTCGTGTGGTAAGGGCTACCAGCCATGTCTCTTTGGCCTGACCCAGGGAGTCGTGTGGTCTGACCCAGGGAGTCGTGTGGTCTGACTCAGGGAGTCGTGTGGTAAGGGCTACCAGCCATGTCTCTATGGTCTGACCCAGGGTGTCGTGTGGTCTGACCCAGGGAGTCGTGTGGTAAGGGCTACCAGCCATGTCTCTATGGTCTGACCCAGGGAGTCGTGTGGTCTGACCCAGGAAGTTGTGTGGTAAGGGCTACCGGCCATGTCTCTATGGTCTGACCCAGGGAGTCGTGTGGTCTGACCCAGGGAGTCGTGTGGTAAGGGCTACCAGTCATGTCTCTATGGTCTGACGCAGGGAGTCGTGTGGTAAGGACTACCAGCCATGTCTCTATGGTCTGACCCAGGGAGTCGTGTGGTCTGACCCAGGGAGTCGTGTGGTCTGACCCAGGGAGTCGTGTGGTAAGGGATACCAGCCATGTCTCTATGGTCTGACCCATTGAGTCGTGTGGTCCCACCCAGGGAGTCGTGTGGTAAGGGCTACCAGCCATGTCTCTATGGTCTGACCCAGGGAGTCGTGTGGTCTGACCCAGGGAGTCGTGTGGTAAGGGCTACCAGCCATGTCTCTGTTGTCTGACGCAGGAAGTCGTGTGGTCTGACCCAGGGAGTCGTGTGGTCTTACCCAGGGAGTCGTGTGGTCTGACCCAGGGAGTCGTGTGGTCTTACCCAGGGAGTCGTGTGGTAAGGGCTACCAGTCATGTCTCTATGGTCTGACGCAGGGAGTCGTGTGGTAAGGACTACCAGCCATGTCTCTATGGTCTGACCCAGGGAGTCGTGTGGTCTGACCCAGGGAGTCGTGTGGTCTGACCCAGGGAGTCGTGTGGTAAGGGATACCAGCCATGTCTCTATGGTCTGACCCATTGAGTCGTGTGGTCCCACCCAGGGAGTCGTGTGGTAAGGGCTACCAGCCATGTCTCTATGGTCTGACCCAGGGAGTCGTGTGGTCTGACCCAGGGAGTCGTGTGGTAAGGGCTACCAGCCATGTCTCTGTTGTCTGACGCAGGAAGTCGTGTGGTCTGACCCAGGGAGTCGTGTGGTCTTACCCAGGGAGTCGTGTGGTCTGACCCAGGGAGTCGTGTGGTCTTACCCAGGGAGTCGTGTGGTAAGGGCTAACAGCCATGTCTCTATGGTCTGACCCAGGGAGTTGTGTGGTAAGGGCTACCAGCCATGTCTCTGTTGTCTGACACAGGAAGTCGTGTGGTCTGACCCAGGGAGTCGTGTGGTCTGACCCAGGGAGTCGTGTGGTCTGACCCAGGGAGTCGTGTGGTCTGACCCAGGGAGTCGTGTGGTAAGGGCTACCAGCCATGTCTCTATGGTCTGACCCAGGGTGTCGTGTGGTCTGACCCAGGGAGTCGTGTGGTAAGGGCTACCAGCCATGTCTCTATGGTCTGACCCAGGGAGTCGTGTGGTCTGACCCAGGGAGTCGTGTGGTCTGACCCAGGGAGTCGTGTGGTAAGGACTACCAGTCATGTCTCTATGGTCTGACCCAGGGAGTCGTGTGGTCTGACCCAGGGAGTCGTGTGGTCTGACCCAGGGAGTCGTGTGGTCTGACCCAGGGAGTCGTGTGGTAAGGGCTACCAGTCATGTCTCTATGGTCTGACCCAGGGAGTCATGTGGTCTGACCCAGGGAGTCGTGTGGTAAGGGCTACCAGCAATGGCTCTATGGTCTGACCCAGGGAGTCGTGTGGTAAGGGCTACCAGCCATGTCTCTTTGGCCTGACCCAGGGAGTCGTGTGGTCTGACCCAGGGAGTCGTGTGGTCTGACTCAGGGAGTCGTGTGGTAAGGGCTACCAGCCATGTCTCTATGGTCTGACCCAGGGAGTCGTGTGGTCTGACCCAGGGAGTCGTGTGGTAAGGGCTACCAGCCATGTCTCTATGGTCTGACCCAGGGAGTCGTGTGGTCTGACCCAGGAAGTTGTGTGGTAAGGGCTACCGGCCATGTCTCTATGGTCTGACCCAGGGAGTCGTGTGGTCTGACCCAGGGAGTCGTGTGGTAAGGGCTACCAGTCATGTCTCTATGGTCTGACGCAGGGAGTCGTGTGGTAAGGACTACCAGCCATGTCTCTATGCTCTGACCCAGGGAGTCGTGTGGTCTGACCCAGGGAGTCGTGTGGTCTGACCCAGGGAGTCGTGTGGTAAGGGATACCAGCCATGTCTCTATGGTCTGACCCATTGAGTCGTGTGGTCCCACCCAGGGAGTCGTGTGGTAAGGGCTACCAGCCATGTCTCTATGGTCTGACCCAGGGAGTCGTGTGGTCTGACCCAGGGAGTCGTGTGGTAAGGGCTACCAGCCATGTCTCTGTTGTCTGACGCAGGAAGTCGTGTGGTCTGACCCAGGGAGTCGTGTGGTCTTACCCAGGGAGTCGTGTGGTCTGACCCAGGGAGTCGTGTGGTCTTACCCAGGGAGTCGTGTGGTAAGGGCTAACAGCCATGTCTCTATGGTCTGACCCAGGGAGTCGTGTGGTAAGGGCTACCAGCCATGTCTCTGTTGTCTGACACAGGAAGTCGTGTGGTCTGACCCAGGGAGTCGTGTGGTCTGACCCAGGGAGTCGTGTGGTCTGACCCAGGGAGTCGTGTGGTCTGACCCAGGGAGTCGTGTGGTAAGGGCTACCAGCCATGTCTCTATGGTCTGACCCAGGGTGTCGTGTGGTCTGACCCAGGGAGTCGTGTGGTAAGGGCTACCAGCCATGTCTCTATGGTCTGACCCAGGGAGTCGTGTGGTCTGACCCAGGGAGTCGTGTGGTCTGACCCAGGGAGTCGTTTGGTAAGGACTACCAGTCATGTCTCTATGGTCTGACCCAGGGAGTCGTGTGGTCTGACCCAGGGAGTCGTGTGGTCTGAACCAGGGAGTCGTGTGGTAAGGGCTACCAGTCATGTCTCTATGGTCTGACCCAGGGAGTCATGTGGTCTGACCCAGGGAGTCGTGTGGTAAGGGCTACCAGCAATGTCACTATTGTCTGACCCAGGGAGTCGTGTTGTCTGACACAGGGAGTCGTGTGGTAAGGGCTACCGGCCATGTCTCTATGGTCTGACTCAGGGAGTCGTGTGGTCTGACCCAGGGAGTCGTGTGGTAAGGGCTACCAGTCATGTCTCTATGGTCTGACGCAGGGAGTCGTGTGGTAAGGACAACCAGCCATGTCTCTATGGTCTGACCCAGGGTGTCGTGTGGTCTGACCCAGGGAGTCGTGTGGTAAGGGCTAACCGGCCATGTCTCTATGGTCTGACCCAGGGAGTCGTGTGGTCTGACCCAGGGAGTCGTGTGGTCTGACCCAGGGAGTCGTGTGGTAAGGGCTAACAGCCATGTCTCTATGGTCTGACCCAGGGAGTCGTGTGGTCTGACCCAGGGAGTCGTGTGGTAAGGGCTACCAGCCATGTCTCTGTTGTCTGACACAGGAAGTCGTGTGGTCTGACCCAGGGAGTCGTGTGGTCTGACCCAGGGAGTCGTGTGGTCTGACCCAGGGAGTCGTGTGGTCTGACCCAGGGAGTCGTGTGGTAAGGGCTACCAGTCATGTCTCTATGGTCTGACCCAGGGAGTCATGTGGTCTGACCCAGGGAGTCGTGTGGTAAGGGCTACCAGCAATGGCTCTATGGTCTGACCCAGGGAGTCGTGTGGTAAGGGCTACCAGCCATGTCTCTTTGGCCTGACCCAGGGAGTCGTGTGGTCTGACCCAGGGAGTCGTGTGGTCTGACTCAGGGAGTCGTGTGGTAAGGGCTACCAGCCATGTCTCTATGGTCTGACCCAGGGTGTCGTGTGGTCTGACCCAGGGAGTCGTGTGGTAAGGGCTACCAGCCATGTCTCTATGGTCTGACCCAGGGAGTCGTGTGGTCTGACCCAGGAAGTTGTGTGGTAAGGGCTACCGGCCATGTCTCTATGGTCTGACCCAGGGAGTCGTGTGGTCTGACCCAGGGAGTCATGTGGTAAGGGCTACCAGTCATGTCTCTATGGTCTGACGCAGGGAGTCGTGTGGTAAGGACTACCAGCCATGTCTCTATGGTCTGACCCAGGGAGTCGTGTGGTCTGACCCAGGGAGTCGTGTGGTCTGACCCAGGGAGTCGTGTGGTAAGGGATACCAGCCATGTCTCTATGGTCTGACCCATTGAGTCGTGTGGTCCCACCCAGGGAGTCGTGTGGTAAGGGCTACCAGCCATGTCTCTATGGTCTGACCCAGGGAGTCGTGTGGTCTGACCCAGGGAGTCGTGTGGTAAGGGCTACCAGCCATGTCTCTGTTGTCTGACGCAGGAAGTCGTGTGGTCTGACCCAGGGAGTCGTGTGGTCTTACCCAGGGAGTCGTGTGGTCTGACCCAGGGAGTCGTGTGGTCTTACCCAGGGAGTCGTGTGGTAAGGGCTAACAGCCATGTCTCTATGGTCTGACCCAGGGAGTCGTGTGGTAAGGGCTACCAGCCATGTCTCTGTTGTCTGACACAGGAAGTCGTGTGGTCTGACCCAGGGAGTCGTGTGGTCTGACCCAGGGAGTCGTGTGGTCTGACCCAGGGAGTCGTGTGGTCTGACCCAGGGAGTCGTGTGGTAAGGGCTACCAGCCATGTCTCTATGGTCTGACCCAGGGTGTCGTGTGGTCTGACCCAGGGAGTCGTGTGGTAAGGGCTACCAGCCATGTCTCTATGGTCTGACCCAGGGAGTCGTGTGGTCTGACCCAGGAAGTTGTGTGGTAAGGGCTACCGGCCATGTCTCTATGGTCTGACCCAGGGAGTCGTGTGGTCTGACCCAGGGAGTCGTTTGGTAAGGGCTACCAGCCATGTCTCTATGGTCTGACCCAGGGAGTCGTGTGGTCTGACCCAGGGAGTCGTGTGGTCTGACCCAGGGAGTCGTGTGGTCTGAACCAGGGAGTCGTGTGGTACGGGCTACCAGCCATGTCTCTATGTTCTGACCCAGGGAGTCGTGTGGTCTGACCCAGGGAGTCGTGTGGTCTGAACCAGGGAGTCGTGTGGTAAGGGCTACCAGCCATGTCTCTATGGTCTGACCCAGGGAGTCGTGTGGTCTGACCCAGGGAGTCGTGTGGTCTGACCCAGGGAGTCGTGTGGTCTGACCCAGGGAGTCGTGTGGTAAGGGCTACCAGTCATGTCTCTATGGTCTGACCCAGGGAGTCATGTGGTCTGACCCAGGGAGTCGTGTGGTAAGGGCTACCAGCAATGTCTCTATGGTCTGACCCAGGGAGTTGTGTGGTAAGGGCTACCAGCCATGTCTCTTTGGTCTGACCCAGGGAGTCGTGTGGTCTGACCCAGGGAGTCGTGTGGTCTGACCCAGGGAGTCGTGTGTTAAGGGCTACCAGCCATGTCTCTATGGTCTGACCCAGGGAGTCGTGTGGTCTGACACAGGGAGTCGTGTGGTAAGGGCTACCGGCCATGTCTCTATGGTCTGACTCAGGGAGTCGTGTGGTCTGACACAGGGAGTCGTGTGGTAAGGGCTACCAGTCATGTCTCTATGGTCTGACTCAGGGAGTCGTGTGGTCTGACCCAGGGAGTCGTGTGTTAAGGGCTACCAGCCATGTCTCTATGGTCTGACCCAGGGAGTCGTGTGGTCTGACACAGGGAGTCGTGTGGTAAGGGCTACCGGCCATGTCTCTATGGTCTGACTCAGGGAGTCGTGTGGTCTGACCCAGGGAGTCGTGTGGTAAGGCCTAACCGGCCATGTATCTATGGTCTGACCCAGGGAGTCGTGTGGTCTGACCCAGGGAGTCGTGTGGTCTGACCCAGGGAGTCGTGTGGTAAGGGCTAACAGCCATGTCTCTATGGTCTGACCCAGGGAGTCGTGTGGTCTGACCCAGACAGTTGTGTGGTAAGGGCTACCAGTCATGCATCTATGGTCTGACCCAGGGAGTCGTGTGGTAAGGGCTACCAGTCAGGTCTCTATGGTCTGACCCAGGGAGTCGTGTGTTCTGACCCAGGGAGTCGTGTGGTAAGGACTACCAGTCATGTCTCTATGGTCTGACCCAGGGAGTCGTGTGGTCTGACCCAGGGAGTCGTGTGGTAAGGGCTACCAGCCATGTCTCTATGGAATGACCCAGGGAGTCGTGTGGTCTGACCCATGGAGTCGTATGGTCTGACCCAGGGAGTCGTGTGGTAAGGGCTACCAGTCATGTCTCTATGGTCTGACCCAGGGAGTCGTGTGGTCTGAACCCAGGGAGTCGTGTGGTAAGGACTACCAGTCATTTCTCTATGGTCTGACCCAGGGAGTCGTGTGGTCTGACCCAGGGAGTCGTGTGGGAAAGGCTACCAGTCATGTCTCTATGGTCTGACCCAGGGAGTCGTATAGTCTGACCCAGGGAGTCGTGTGGTAAAGGCTACCAGTCATGTCTCTATGGTCTGACCCAGGGAGTCGTGTGGTAAGGTCTACCAGTCATGTCTCTATGGTCTGACGCAGGGAGTAGTGTGGTCTGACCCAGGGAGTCGTGTGGTAAGGGCTACCAGTCATGTCTCTATGGTCTGAAACCAGGTAGTCGAGTGGTCTGACCCAGGGAGTCGTGTGGTAAGGGTTACCAGTCATGTGTCTATGGTCTGACCCAGGGAGTCGTGTGGTCTGACCCAGGGCGTCGTGTGGTAAGTGCTACCAGTCATGTCTCTATGGTCTGACCCAGGGAGTCGTGTGGTCTGACCCAAGGAGTCGTGTGGTAAGGGCTACCAGCCATGTATCTATGGTCTGACCCAGGGAGTCGTGTGGTAAGGCCTACCAGCCATGTCTCTATGGTCTGACCCAGGGAGTCGTGTGGTCTGACCCATGGAGTAGTGTGTTCTGACCCAGGGAGTCATGTGGTAAGGGCTACCAGCCATGTCTCTATGGTCTGACCCAGGGAGTCATGTGGTAAGGCCTACCAGCCATGTCTCTATGGTCTGACCCAGGGAGTCGTGTGGTCTGACCCATGGAGTAGTGTGTTCTGACCCAGGGCGTCATGTGGTAAGGGCTACCAGCCATGTCTCTATGGTCTGACCCAGGGAGTCGTGTGGTAAGGCCTACCAGCCACGTCTCTATGGTCTGACCCAGGGAGTCGTGTGGTCTGACCCAGGGAGTCGTGTGGTAAGGACTACCAGTCATGTCTCTATGGTCTTACCCAGGGAGTCGTGTGGTAAGGGCTACCAGTCATGTCTCTATGGTGTGACCCAGGGAGTCGTGTGGTCTGACCCAGGGAGTCATGTGGTAAGGGCTACCAGTCATGTCTCTATGGTCTGACCCAGGTAGTCGTGTGGTCTGACCCAGGGAGTCGTGTGGTAAGGGCTACCAGTCATGTCTCTATGGTCTTACCCAGGGAGTCGTGTGGTCTGACCCATGGAGTAGTGTGTTCTGACCCAGGGAGTCGTGTGGTAAGGGCTACCAGTCATGTCTCTATGGTCTGACCCAGGGAGTCGTATAGTCTGACCCAGGGAGTCGTGTGGTAAAGGCTACCAGTCATGTCTCTATGGTCTGACCCAGGGAGTCGTGTGGTAAGGTCTACCAGTCATGTCTCTATGGTCTGACGCAGGGAGTCGTGTGGTCTGACCCAGGGAGTCGTGTGGTAAGGGCTACCAGTCATGTCTCTATGGTCTGAAACCAGGTAGTCGAGTGGTCTGACCCAGGGAGTCGTGTGGTAAGGGTTACAAGTCATGTGTCTATGGTCTGACCCAGGGAGTCGTGTGGTCTGACCCAGGGCGTCGTGTGGTAAGTGCTACCAGTCATGTCTCTATGGTCTGACCCAGGGAGTCGTGTGGTCTGACCCAAGGAGTCGTGTGGTAAGGGCTACCAGCCATGTATCTATGGTCTGACCCAGGGAGTCGTGTGGTAAGGCCTACCAGCCATGTCTCTATGGTCTGACCCAGGGAGTCATGTGGTCTGACCCATGGAGTAGTGTGTTCTGACCCAGGGAGTCATGTGGTAAGGGCTACCAGCCATGTCTCTATGGTCTGACCAAGGGAGTCATGTGGTAAGGCCTACCAGCCATGTCTCTATGGTCTGACCCAGGGAGTCGTGTGGTCTGACCCATGGAGTAGTGTGGTCTGACCCAGGGAGTCGTGTGGTAAGGGCTACCAGTCATGTCTCTATGGTCTGACACAGGAAGTCGTGTGGTCTGACCCAGGGAGTCGTGTGGTCTGACCCAGGGAGTCGTGTGGTCTGACCCAGGGAGTCGTGTGGTCTGACCCAGGGAGTCGTGTGGTAAGGGCTACCAGCCATGTCTCTATGGTCTGACCCAGGGTGTCGTGTGGTCTGACCCAGGGAGTCGTGTGGTAAGGGCTACCAGCCATGTCTCTATGGTCTGACCCAGGGAGTCGTGTGGTCTGACCCAGGAAGTTGTGTGGTAAGGGCTACCGGCCATGTCTCTATGGTCTGACCCAGGGAGTCGTGTGGTCTGACCCAGGGAGTCGTTTGGTAAGGGCTACCAGCCATGTCTCTATGGTCTGACCCAGGGAGTCGTGTGGTCTGACCCAGGGAGTCGTGTGGTCTGAACCAGGGAGTCGTGTGGTACGGGCTACCAGCCATGTCTCTATGTTCTGACCCAGGGAGTCGTGTGGTCTGACCCAGGGAGTCGTGTGGTCTGAACCAGGGAGTCGTGTGGTAAGGGCTACCAGCCATGTCTCTATGGTCTGACCCAGGGAGTCGTGTGGTCTGACCCAGGGAGTCGTGTGGTCTGAACCAGGGAGTCGTGTGGTAAGGGCTACCAGTCATGTCTCTATGGTCTGACCCAGGGAGTCATGTGGTCTGACCCAGGGAGTCGTGTGGTAAGGGCTACCAGCAATGTCTCTATGGTCTGACCCAGGGAGTTGTGTGGTAAGGGCTACCAGCCATGTCTCTTTGGTCTGACCCAGGGAGTCGTGTGGTCTGACCCAGGGAGTCGTGTGGGCTGACCCAGGGAGTCGTGTGGTAAGGGCTACCAGCCATGTCTCTATGGTCTGACCCAGGGAGTCGTGTGGTCTGACCCAGGGAGTCGTGTGGTAAGGGCTACCAGTCATGTCTCTATGGTCTGACCCAGGGAGTCATGTGGTCTGACCCAGGGAGTCGTGTGGTAAGGGCTACCAGCAATGTCTCTATGGTCTGACCCAGGGAGTTGTGTGGTAAGGGCTACCAGCCATGTCTCTTTGGTCTGACCCAGGGAGTCGTGTGGTCTGACCCAGGGAGTCGTGTGGTCTGACCCAGGGAGTCGTGTGTTAAGGGCTACCAGCCATGTCTCTATGGTCTGACCCAGGGAGTCGTGTGGTCTGACACAGGGAGTCGTGTGGTAAGGGCTACCGGCCATGTCTCTATGGTCTGACTCAGGGAGTCGTGTGGTCTGACACAGGGAGTCGTGTGGTAAGGGCTACCAGTCATGTCTCTATGGTCTGACTCAGGGAGTCGTGTGGTCTGACCCAGGGAGTCGTGTGTTAAGGGCTACCAGCCATGTCTCTATGGTCTGACCCAGGGAGTCGTGTGGTCTGACACAGGGAGTCGTGTGGTAAGGGCTACCGGCCATGTCTCTATGGTCTGACTCAGGGAGTCGTGTGGTCTGACCCAGGGAGTCGTGTGGTAAGGCCTAACCGGCCATGTATCTATGGTCTGACCCAGGGAGTCGTGTGGTCTGACCCAGGGAGTCGTGTGGTCTGACCCAGGGAGTCGTGTGGTAAGGGCTAACAGCCATGTCTCTATGGTCTGACCCAGGGAGTCGTGTGGTCTGACCCAGACAGTTGTGTGGTAAGGGCTACCAGTCATGCATCTATGGTCTGACCCAGGGAGTCGTGTGGTAAGGGCTACCAGTCAGGTCTCTATGGTCTGACCCAGGGAGTCGTGTGTTCTGACCCAGGGAGTCGTGTGGTAAGGACTACCAGTCATGTCTCTATGGTCTGACCCAGGGAGTCGTGTGGTCTGACCCAGGGAGTCGTGTGGTAAGGGCTACCAGCCATGTCTCTATGGTCTGACCCAGGGAGTCGTGTGGTCTGACCCATGGAGTCGTATGGTCTGACCCAGGGAGTCGTGTGGTAAGGGCTACCAGTCATGTCTCTATGGTCTGACCCAGGGAGTCGTGTGGTCTGAACCCAGGGAGTCGTGTGGTAAGGACTACCAGTCATTTCTCTATGGTCTGACCCAGGGAGTCGTGTGGTCTGACCCAGGGAGTCGTGTGGGAAAGGCTACCAGTCATGTCTCTATGGTCTGACCCAGGGAGTCGTATAGTCTGACCCAGGGAGTCGTGTGGTAAAGGCTACCAGTCATGTCTCTATGGTCTGACCCAGGGAGTAGTGTGGTCTGACCCAGGGAGTCGTGTGGTAAGGGCTACCAGTCATGTCTCTATGGTCTGAAACCAGGTAGTCGAGTGGTCTGACCCAGGGAGTCGTGTGGTAAGGGTTACCAGTCATGTGTCTATGGTCTGACCCAGGGAGTCGTGTGGTCTGACCCAGGGCGTCGTGTGGTAAGTGCTACCAGTCATGTCTCTATGGTCTGACCCAGGGAGTCGTGTGGTCTGACCCAAGGAGTCGTGTGGTAAGGGCTACCAGCCATGTATCTATGGTCTGACCCAGGG
Organism: Oncorhynchus kisutch; assembly: GCF_002021735.2. NCBI lineage: Eukaryota > Metazoa > Chordata > Actinopteri > Salmoniformes > Salmonidae > Oncorhynchus > Oncorhynchus kisutch. The sequence continues at coordinate 30,895,747 of NC_034174.2, forward strand.
AGTCGTGTGGTAAGGCCTACCAGCCATGTCTCTATGGTCTGACCCAGGGAGTCGTGTGGTCTGACCCATGGAGTAGTGTGTTCTGACCCAGGGAGTCATGTGGTAAGGGCTACCAGCCATGTCTCTATGGTCTGACCCAGGGAGTCATGTGGTAAGGCCTACCAGCCATGTCTCTATGGTCTGACCCAGGGAGTCGTGTGGTCTGACCCATGGAGTAGTGTGTTCTGACCCAGGGCGTCATGTGGTAAGGGCTACCAGCCATGTCTCTATGGTCTGACCCAGGGAGTCGTGTGGTAAGGCCTACCAGCCACGTCTCTATGGTCTGACCCAGGGAGTCGTGTGGTCTGACCCAGGGAGTCGTGTGGTAAGGACTACCAGTCATGTCTCTATGGTCTTACCCAGGGAGTCGTGTGGTAAGGGCTACCAGTCATGTCTCTATGGTGTGACCCAGGGAGTCGTGTGGTCTGACCCAGGGAGTCATGTGGTAAGGGCTACCAGTCATGTCTCTATGGTCTGACCCAGGTAGTCGTGTGGTCTGACCCAGGGAGTCGTGTGGTAAGGGCTACCAGTCATGTCTCTATGGTCTTACCCAGGGAGTCGTGTGGTCTGACCCATGGAGTAGTGTGTTCTGACCCAGGGAGTCGTGTGGTAAGGGCTACCAGTCATGTCTCTATGGTCTGACCCAGGGAGTCGTATAGTCTGACCCAGGGAGTCGTGTGGTAAAGGCTACCAGTCATGTCTCTATGGTCTGACCCAGGGAGTCGTGTGGTAAGGTCTACCAGTCATGTCTCTATGGTCTGACGCAGGGAGTCGTGTGGTCTGACCCAGGGAGTCGTGTGGTAAGGGCTACCAGTCATGTCTCTATGGTCTGAAACCAGGTAGTCGAGTGGTCTGACCCAGGGAGTCGTGTGGTAAGGGTTACCAGTCATGTGTCTATGGTCTGACCCAGGGAGTCGTGTGGTCTGACCCAGGGCGTCGTGTGGTAAGTGCTACCAGTCATGTCTCTATGGTCTGACCCAGGGAGTCGTGTGGTCTGACCCAAGGAGTCGTGTGGTAAGGGCTACCAGCCATGTATCTATGGTCTGACCCAGGGAGTCGTGTGGTAAGGCCTACCAGCCATGTCTCTATGGTCTGACCCAGGGAGTCATGTGGTCTGACCCATGGAGTAGTGTGTTCTGACCCAGGGAGTCATGTGGTAAGGGCTACCAGCCATGTCTCTATGGTCTGACCAAGGGAGTCATGTGGTAAGGCCTACCAGCCATGTCTCTATGGTCTGACCCAGGGAGTCGTGTGGTCTGACCCATGGAGTAGTGTGGTCTGACCCAGGGAGTCGTGTGGTAAGGGCTACCAGTCATGTCTCTATGGTCTGAAACCAGGTAGTCGAGTGGTCTGACCCAGGGAGTCGTGTGGTAAGGCCTACCAGCCACGTCTCTATGGTCTGACCCAGGGAGTCGTGTGGTCTGACCCAGGGAGTCGTGTGGTAAGGACTACCAGTCATGTCTCTATGGTCTGACCCAGGGAGTCGTGTGGTAAGGGCTACCAGTCATGTCTCTATGGTGTGACCCAGGGAGTCGTGTGGTCTGACCCAGGGAGTCATGTGGTAAGGGCTACCAGTCATGTCTCTATGGTCTGACCCAGGTAGTCGTGTGGTCTGACCCAGGGAGTCGTGTGGTAAGGGCTACCAGTCATGTCTCTATGGTCTTACCCAGGGAGTCGTGTGGTCTGACCCAGGGCGTCGTGTGGTAAGGGCTACCAGTCATGTCTCTATGGTCTGACCCAGGGAGTCATGTGGTCTGACCCAGGGAGTCGTGTGGTAAGGGCTACCAGCCATGCCTCTATGGTCTGACCCAGGGAGTCGTGTGGTCTGACCCAGGGAGTCGTGTGGTAAGGACTACCAGTCATGTCTCTATGGTCTGATCCAGGGAGTCGTGTGGTCTGACCCAGGGAGTCGTGTGGTAAGGGCTACCAGCCATGTCTCTATGGTCTGACCCAGGGAGTCGTGTGGTCTGACCCATGGAGTCGTGTGGTCTGACCCAGGGAGTCGTGTGGTAAGGGCTACCAGTCATGTCTCTATGGTCTGACCCAGGGAGTCGTGTGGTCTGACCCAGGGAGTCGTGTGGTAAGGACTACCAGTCATTTCTCTATGGTCTGACCCAGGGAGTCGTGTGGTCTGACCCAGGGAGTCGTGTGGTAAGGGCTACCAGCCATGTCTCTATGGTCTCACCAGGTTGTCGTGTGGTCTTACCCAGGGAGTTGTGTGATAAGGGCTACCAGCCATGTCTCTATGGTCTGACCCAGGGAGTCGTGTGGTCTGACCCAGGGAGTCGTGTGGTCTGACCCAGGGAGTCGTGTGGTCTGACCCAGACAGTTGTGTGGTAAGGGCTACCAGTCATGCATCTATGGTCTGACCCAGGGAGTCGTGTGGTCTGACCCAGGGAGTCGTGTGGTAAGGGCTACCAGTCAGGTCTCTATGGTCTGACCCAGGGAGTCGTATAGTCTGACCCAGGGAGTCGTGTGGTAAAGGCTACCAGTCATGTCTCTATGGTCTGACCCAGGGAGTCGTATAGTCTGACCCAGGGAGTCGTGTGGTTAGGGCTACCGGTCATGTCTCTATGGTCTGACCCAGGGAGTCGTGTGGTAAGTTCTACCAGTCATGTCTCTATGGTCTGACGCAGGGAGTCGTGTGGTCTGACCCAGGGAATCGTGTGGTAAGGGCTACCAGCCATGTATCTATGGTCTGACCCAGGGAGTCGTGTGGTAAGGCCTACCAGCCATGTCTCTATGGTCTGACCCAGGGAGTCGTGTGGTCTGACCCATGGAGTAGTGTGTTCTGACCCAGGGAGTCATGTGGTAAGGGCTACCAGCCATGTCTCTATGGTCTGACCCAGGGAGTCGTGTGGTAAGGCCTACCAGCCATGTCTCTATGGTCTGACCCAGGGAGTCGTGTGGTCTGACCCATGGAGTCGTGTGGTCTGACCCAGGGAGTCATGTGGTAAGGGCTACCAGTCATGTCTCTATGGTCTGACCCAGGTAGTCGTGTGGTCTGACCCAGGGAGTCGTGTGGTAAGGGCTACCAGTCATGTCTCTATGGTCTTACCCAGGGAGTCGTGTGGTCTGACCCAGGGCGTCGTGTGGTAAGGGCTACCAGCCATGTCTCTATGGTCTGACCAAGGGAGTCGTGTGGTAAGGGCTACCAGCCATGTCTCTATGGTCTGACCCAGGGAGTCGTGTGGTAAGGGCTACCAGCCATGTCTCTATGGTCTGACCCAGGGAGTCATGTGGTAAGGCCTACCAGCCATGTCTCTGTGGTCTGACCCAGGGAGTCGTGTGGTCTGACCCATGGAGTAGTGTGTTCTGACCCAGGGAGTCATGTGGTAAGGGCTACCAGCCATGTCTCTATGGTCTGACCCAGGGAGTCGTGTGGTAAGGCCTACCAGCCATGTCTCTATGGTCTGACCCAGGGAGTCGTGTGGTCTGACCCATGGAGTAGTGTGTTCTGACCCAGGGTGTCATGTGGTAAGGGCTACCAGCCATGTCTCTATGGTCTGACCCAGGGAGTCGTGTGGTAAGGCCTACCAGGCATGTCTCTATGGTCTGACCCAGGGAGTCGTGTGGTCTGACCCAGGGAGTCGTGTGGTAAGGGCTACCAGTCATGTCTCTATGGTCTGACCCAGGGATTTGTGTGGTCTGACCCAGGGAGTCGTGTGGTAAGGACTACCAGTCATTTCTCTATGGTCTGACGCAGGGAGTCGTGTGGTCTGACCCAGGGAGTCGTGTGGTAAGGACTACCAGTCATGTCTCTATGGTCTGACCCAGGGAGTCGTGTGGTAAGGACTACCAGTCATGTCTCTATGGTGTGACGCAGGGAGTCATGTGGTCTGACCCAGGGAGTCATGTGGTAAGGGCTACCAGTCATGTCTCTATGGTCTGACCCAGGTAGTCGTGTGGTCTGACCCAGGGAGTCGTGTGGTAAGGGCTACCAGTCATGTCTCTATGGTCTTACCCAGGGAGTCGTGTGGTCTGACCCAGGGCGTCGTGTGGTAAGGGCTACCAGTCATGTCTCTATGGTCTGACCCAGGGAGTCATGTGGTCTGACCCAGGGAGTCGTGTGGTAAGGGCTACCAGCCATGCCTCTATGGTCTGACCCAGGGAGTCGTGTGGTCTGACCCAGGGAGTCGTGTGGTAAGGACTACCAGTCATGTCTCTATGGTCTGACCCAGGGAGTCGTGTGGTCTGACCCAGGGAGTCGTGTGGTAAGGGCTACCAGCCATGTCTCTATGGTCTGACCCAGGGAGTCGTGTGGTCTGACCCATGGAGTCGTGTGGTCTGACCCAGGGAGTCGTGTGGTAAGGGCTACCAGTCATGTCTCTATGGTCTGACCCAGGGAGTCGTGTGGTCTGAACCCAGGGAGTCGTGTGGTAAGGACTACCAGTCATTTCTCTATGGTCTGACCCAGGGAGTCGTGTGGTCTGACCCAGGGAGTCGTGTGGGAAAGGCTACCAGTCATGTCTCTATGGTCTGACCCAGGGAGTCGTATAGTCTGACCCAGGGAGTCGTGTGGTAAAGGCTACCAGTCATGTCTCTATGGTCTGACCCAGGGAGTCGTGTGGTAAGGTCTACCAGTCATGTCTCTATGGTCTGACGCAGGGAGTCGTGTGGTCTGACCCAGGGAGTCGTGTGGTAAGGGCTACCAGTCATGTCTCTATGGTCTGAAACCAGGTAGTCGAGTGGTCTGACTCAGGGAGTCGTGTGGTAAGGGTTACCAGTCATGTGTCTATGGTCTGACCCAGGGAGTCGTGTGGTCTGACCCAGGGCGTCGTGTGGTAAGTGCTACCAGTCATGTCTCTATGGTCTGACCCAGGGAGTCATGTGGTCTGACCCAAGGAGTCGTGTGGTAAGGGCTACCAGCCATGTATCTATGGTCTGACCCAGGGAGTCGTGTGGTAAGGCCTACCAGCCATGTCTCTATGGTCTGACCCAGGGAGTCGTGTGGTCTGACCCATGGAGTAGTGTGTTCTGACCCAGGGAGTCATGTGGTAAGGGCTACCAGCCATGTCTCTAAGGTCTGACCCAGGGAGTCGTGTGGTAAGGCCTACCAGCCATGTCTCTATGGTCTGACCCAGGGAGTCGTGTGGTCTGACCCATGGAGTAGTGTGTTCTGACCCAGGGAGTCATGTGGTAAGGGCTACCAGCCATGTCTCTATGGTCTGACCCAGGGAGTCGTGTGGTAAGGCCTACCAGCCACGTCTCTATGGTCTGACCCAGGGAGTCGTGTGGTCTGACCCAGGGAGTCGTGTGGTAAGGGCTACCAGTCATGTCTCTATGGTCTGACCCAGGGATTCGTGTGGTCTGACCCATGGAGTAGTGTGTTCTGACCCAGGGTGTCATGTGGTAAGGGCTACCAGCCATGTCTCTATGGTCTGACCCAGGGAGTCGTGTGGTAAGGCCTACCAGGCATGTCTCTATGGTCTGACCCAGGGAGTCGTGTGGTCTGACCCAGGGAGTCGTGTGGTAAGGGCTACCAGTCATGTCTCTATGGTCTGACCCAGGGATTTGTGTGGTCTGACCCAGGGAGTCGTGTGGTAAGGACTACCAGTCATTTCTCTATGGTCTGACGCAGGGAGTCGTGTGGTCTGACCCAGGGAGTCGTGTGGTAAGGACTACCAGTCATGTCTCTATGGTCTGACCCAGGGAGTCGTGTGGTAAGGGCTACCAGTCATGTCTCTATGGTGTGACGCAGGGAGTCGTGTGGTCTGACCCAGGGAGTCATGTGGTAAGGGCTACCAGTCATGTCTCTATGGTCTGACCCAGGTAGTCGTGTGGTCTGACCCAGGGAGTCGTGTGGTAAGGGCTACCAGTCATGTCTCTATGGTCTTACCCAGGGAGTCGTGTGGTCTGACCCAGGGCGTCGTGTGGTAAGGGCTACCAGTCATGTCTCTATGGTCTGACCCAGGGAGTCATGTGGTCTGACCCAGGGAGTCATGTGGTCTGACCCAGGGAGTCGTGTGGTAAGGGCTACCAGCCATGCCTCTATGGTCTGACCCAGGGAGTCGTGTGGTCTGACCCAGGGAGTCGTGTGGTAAGGACTACCAGTCATGTCTCTATGGTCTGACCCAGGGAGTCGTGTGGTCTGACCCAGGGAGTCGTGTGGTAAGGGCTACCAGCCATGTCTCTATGGTCTGACCCAGGGAGTCGTGTGGTCTGACCCATGGAGTCGTGTGGTCTGACCCAGGGAGTCGTGTGGTAAGGGCTACCAGTCATGTCTCTATGGTCTGACCCAGGGAGTCGTGTGGTTTGAACCCAGGGAGTCGTGTGGTAAGGACTACCAGTCATTTCTCTATGGTCTGACCCAGGGAGTCGTGTGGTCTGACCCAGGGAGTCGTGTGGGAAAGGCTACCATTCATGTCTCTATGGTCTGACCCAGGGAGTCGTATAGTCTGACCCAGGGAGTCGTGTGGTAAAGGCTACCAGTCATGTCTCTATGGTCTGACCCAGGGAGTCGTGTGGTAAGGTCTACCAGCCATGCCTCTATTGTCTGACCCAGGGAGTCGTGTGGTAAGGGCTACCAGTCATGTCTCTATGGTCTGAAACCAGGTAGTCGAGTGGTCTGACCCAGGGAGTCGTGTGGTAAGGGCTACCAGCCATGTCTCTAAGGTCTGACCCAGGGAGTCGTGTGGTAAGGCCTACCAGCCATGTCTCTATGGTCTGACCCAGGGAGTCGTGTGGTCTGACCCATGGAGTAGTGTGTTCTGACCCAGGGAGTCATGTGGTAAGGGCTACCAGCCATGTCTCTATGGTCTGACCCAGGGAGTCGTGTGGTAAGGCCTACCAGCCACGTCTCTATGGTCTGACCCAGGGAGTCGTGTGGTCTGACCCAGGGAGTCGTGTGGTAAGGGCTACCAGTCATGTCTCTATGGTCTGACCCAGGGATTCGTGTGGTCTGACCCATGGAGTAGTGTGTTCTGACCCAGGGTGTCATGTGGTAAGGGCTACCAGCCATGTCTCTATGGTCTGACCCAGGGAGTCGTGTGGTAAGGCCTACCAGGCATGTCTCTATGGTCTGACCCAGGGAGTCGTGTGGTCTGACCCAGGGAGTCGTGTGGTAAGGGCTACCAGTCATGTCTCTATGGTCTGACCCAGGGATTTGTGTGGTCTGACCCAGGGAGTCGTGTGGTAAGGACTACCAGTCATTTCTCTATGGTCTGACGCAGGGAGTCGTGTGGTCTGACCCAGGGAGTCGTGTGGTAAGGACTACCAGTCATGTCTCTATGGTCTGACCCAGGGAGTCGTGTGGTAAGGGCTACCAGTCATGTCTCTATGGTGTGACGCAGGGAGTCGTGTGGTCTGACCCAGGGAGTCATGTGGTAAGGGCTACCAGTCATGTCTCTATGGTCTGACCCAGGTAGTCGTGTGGTCTGACCCAGGGAGTCGTGTGGTAAGGGCTACCAGTCATGTCTCTATGGTCTTACCCAGGGAGTCGTGTGGTCTGACCCAGGGCGTCGTGTGGTAAGGGCTACCAGTCATGTCTCTATGGTCTGACCCAGGGAGTCATGTGGTCTGACCCAGGGAGTCATGTGGTCTGACCCAGGGAGTCGTGTGGTAAGGGCTACCAGCCATGCCTCTATGGTCTGACCCAGGGAGTCGTGTGGTCTGACCCAGGGAGTCGTGTGGTAAGGACTACCAGTCATGTCTCTATGGTCTGACCCAGGGAGTCGTGTGGTCTGACCCAGGGAGTCGTGTGGTAAGGGCTACCAGCCATGTCTCTATGGTCTGACCCAGGGAGTCGTGTGGTCTGACCCATGGAGTCGTGTGGTCTGACCCAGGGAGTCGTGTGGTAAGGGCTACCAGTCATGTCTCTATGGTCTGACCCAGGGAGTCGTGTGGTTTGAACCCAGGGAGTCGTGTGGTAAGGACTACCAGTCATTTCTCTATGGTCTGACCCAGGGAGTCGTGTGGTCTGACCCAGGGAGTCGTGTGGGAAAGGCTACCATTCATGTCTCTATGGTCTGACCCAGGGAGTCGTATAGTCTGACCCAGGGAGTCGTGTGGTAAAGGCTACCAGTCATGTCTCTATGGTCTGACCCAGGGAGTCGTGTGGTAAGGTCTACCAGCCATGCCTCTATTGTCTGACCCAGGGAGTCGTGTGGTAAGGGCTACCAGTCATGTCTCTATGGTCTGAAACCAGGTAGTCGAGTGGTCTGACCCAGGGAGTCGTGTGGTAAGGGTTACCAGTCATGTGTCTATGGTCTGACCCAGGGAGTCGTGTGGTCTGACCCAGGGCGTCGTGTGGTAAGTGCTACCAGTCATGTCTCTATGGTCTGACCCAGGGAGTCATGTGGTCTGACCCAAGGAGTCGTGTGGTAAGGACTACCAGCCATGTATCTATGGTCTGACCCAGGGAGTCGTGTGGTAAGGCCTACCAGCCATGTCTCTATGGTCTGACCCAGGGAGTCGTGTGGTCTGACCCATGGAGTAGTGTGTTCTGACCCAGGGAGTCATGTGGTAAGGGCTACCAGCCATGTCTCTATGGTCTGACCCAGGGAGTCGTGTGGTAAGGCCTACCAGCCATGTCTCTATGGTCTGACCCAGGGAGTCGTGTGGTCTGACCCATGGAGTAGTGTGTTCTGACCCAGGGAGTCATGTGGTAAGGGCTACCAGCCATGTCTCTATGGTCTGACAAAGGGAGTCGTGTGGTAAGGCCTACCAGCCATGTCTCTATGGTCTGACCCAGGGAGTCGTGTGGTCTGACCCATGGAGTAGTGTGTTCTGACCCAGGGAGTCATGTGGTAAGGGCTACCAGCCATGTCTCTATGGTCTGACCCAGGGAGTCGTGTGGTAAGGCCTACCAGCCACGTCTCTATGGTCTGACCCAGGGAGTCATGTGGTAAGGCCTACCAGCCATGTCTCTGTGGTCTGACCCAGGGAGTCGTGTGGTCTGACCCATGGAGTAGTGTGTTCTGACCCAGGGAGTCATGTGGTAAGGGCTACCAGCCATGTCTCTATGGTCTGACCCAGGGAGTCGTGTGGTAAGGCCTACCAGCCATGTCTCTATGGTCTGACCCAGGGAGTCGTGTGGTCTGACCCATGGAGTAGTGTGTTCTGACCCAGGGTGTCATGTGGTAAGGGCTACCAGCCATGTCTCTATGGTCTGACCCAGGGAGTCGTGTGGTAAGGCCTACCAGGCATGTCTCTATGGTCTGACCCAGGGAGTCGTGTGGTCTGACCCAGGGAGTCGTGTGGTAAGGGCTACCAGTCATGTCTCTATGGTCTGACCCAGGGATTTGTGTGGTCTGACCCAGGGAGTCGTGTGGTAAGGACTACCAGTCATTTCTCTATGGTCTGACGCAGGGAGTCGTGTGGTCTGACCCAGGGAGTCGTGTGGTAAGGACTACCAGTCATGTCTCTATGGTCTGACCCAGGGAGTCGTGTGGTAAGGACTACCAGTCATGTCTCTATGGTGTGACGCAGGGAGTCATGTGGTCTGACCCAGGGAGTCATGTGGTAAGGGCTACCAGTCATGTCTCTATGGTCTGACCCAGGTAGTCGTGTGGTCTGACCCAGGGAGTCGTGTGGTAAGGGCTACCAGTCATGTCTCTATGGTCTTACCCAGGGAGTCGTGTGGTCTGACCCAGGGCGTCGTGTGGTAAGGGATACCAGTCATGTCTCTATGGTCTGACCCAGGGAGTCATGTGGTCTGACCCAGGGAGTCGTGTGGTAAGGGCTACCAGCCATGCCTCTATGGTCTGACCCAGGGAGTCGTGTGGTCTGACCCAGGGAGTCGTGTGGTAAGGACTACCAGTCATGTCTCTATGGTCTGACCCAGGGAGTCGTGTGGTCTGACCCAGGGAGTCGTGTGGTAAGGGCTACCAGCCATGTCTCTATGGTCTGACCCAGGGAGTCGTGTGGTCTGACCCATGGAGTCGTGTGGTCTGACCCAGGGAGTCGTGTGGTAAGGGCTACCAGTCATGTCTCTATGGTCTGACCCAGGGAGTCGTGTGGTCTGAACCCAGGGAGTCGTGTGGTAAGGACTACCAGTCATTTCTCTATGGTCTGACCCAGGGAGTCGTGTGGTCTGACCCAGGGAGTCGTGTGGGAAAGGCTACCAGTCATGTCTCTATGGTCTGACCCAGGGAGTCGTATAGTCTGACCCAGGGAGTCGTGTGGTAAAGGCTACCAGTCATGTCTCTATGGTCTGACCCAGGGAGTCGTGTGGTAAGGTCTACCAGTCATGTCTCTATGGTCTGACGCAGGGAGTCGTGTGGTCTGACCCAGGGAGTCGTGTGGTAAGGGCTACCAGTCATGTCTCTATGGTCTGAAACCAGGTAGTCGAGTGGTCTGACTCAGGGAGTCGTGTGGTAAGGGTTACCAGTCATGTGTCTATGGTCTGACCCAGGGAGTCGTGTGGTCTGACCCAGGGCGTCGTGTGGTAAGTGCTACCAGTCATGTCTCTATGGTCTGACCCAGGGAGTCATGTGGTCTGACCCAAGGAGTCGTGTGGTAAGGGCTACCAGCCATGTATCTATGGTCTGACCCAGGGAGTCGTGTGGTAAGGCCTACCAGCCATGTCTCTATGGTCTGACCCAGGGAGTCGTGTGGTCTGACCCATGGAGTAGTGTGTTCTGACCCAGGGAGTCATGTGGTAAGGGCTACCAGCCATGTCTCTAAGGTCTGACCCAGGGAGTCGTGTGGTAAGGCCTACCAGCCATGTCTCTATGGTCTGACCCAGGGAGTCGTGTGGTCTGACCCATGGAGTAGTGTGTTCTGACCCAGGGAGTCATGTGGTAAGGGCTACCAGCCATGTCTCTATGGTCTGACCCAGGGAGTCGTGTGGTAAGGCCTACCAGCCACGTCTCTATGGTCTGACCCAGGGAGTCGTGTGGTCTGACCCAGGGAGTCGTGTGGTAAGGGCTACCAGTCATGTCTCTATGGTCTGACCCAGGGATTCGTGTGGTCTGACCCATGGAGTAGTGTGTTCTGACCCAGGGTGTCATGTGGTAAGGGCTACCAGCCATGTCTCTATGGTCTGACCCAGGGAGTCGTGTGGTAAGGCCTACCAGGCATGTCTCTATGGTCTGACCCAGGGAGTCGTGTGGTCTGACCCAGGGAGTCGTGTGGTAAGGGCTACCAGTCATGTCTCTATGGTCTGACCCAGGGATTTGTGTGGTCTGACCCAGGGAGTCGTGTGGTAAGGACTACCAGTCATTTCTCTATGGTCTGACGCAGGGAGTCGTGTGGTCTGACCCAGGGAGTCGTGTGGTAAGGACTACCAGTCATGTCTCTATGGTCTGACCCAGGGAGTCGTGTGGTAAGGGCTACCAGTCATGTCTCTATGGTGTGACGCAGGGAGTCGTGTGGTCTGACCCAGGGAGTCATGTGGTAAGGGCTACCAGTCATGTCTCTATGGTCTGACCCAGGTAGTCGTGTGGTCTGACCCAGGGAGTCGTGTGGTAAGGGCTACCAGTCATGTCTCTATGGTCTTACCCAGGGAGTCGTGTGGTCTGACCCAGGGCGTCGTGTGGTAAGGGCTACCAGTCATGTCTCTATGGTCTGACCCAGGGAGTCATGTGGTCTGACCCAGGGAGTCATGTGGTCTGACCCAGGGAGTCGTGTGGTAAGGGCTACCAGCCATGCCTCTATGGTCTGACCCAGGGAGTCGTGTGGTCTGACCCAGGGAGTCGTGTGGTAAGGACTACCAGTCATGTCTCTATGGTCTGACCCAGGGAGTCGTGTGGTCTGACCCAGGGAGTCGTGTGGTAAGGGCTACCAGCCATGTCTCTATGGTCTGACCCAGGGAGTCGTGTGGTCTGACCCATGGAGTCGTGTGGTCTGACCCAGGGAGTCGTGTGGTAAGGGCTACCAGTCATGTCTCTATGGTCTGACCCAGGGAGTCGTGTGGTTTGAACCCAGGGAGTCGTGTGGTAAGGACTACCAGTCATTTCTCTATGGTCTGACCCAGGGAGTCGTGTGGTCTGACCCAGGGAGTCGTGTGGGAAAGGCTACCATTCATGTCTCTATGGTCTGACCCAGGGAGTCGTATAGTCTGACCCAGGGAGTCGTGTGGTAAAGGCTACCAGTCATGTCTCTATGGTCTGACCCAGGGAGTCGTGTGGTAAGGTCTACCAGCCATGCCTCTATTGTCTGACCCAGGGAGTCGTGTGGTAAGGGCTACCAGTCATGTCTCTATGGTCTGAAACCAGGTAGTCGAGTGGTCTGACCCAGGGAGTCGTGTGGTAAGGGTTACCAGTCATGTGTCTATGGTCTGACCCAGGGAGTCGTGTGGTCTGACCCAGGGCGTCGTGTGGTAAGTGCTACCAGTCATGTCTCTATGGTCTGACCCAGGGAGTCATGTGGTCTGACCCAAGGAGTCGTGTGGTAAGGACTACCAGCCATGTATCTATGGTCTGACCCAGGGAGTCGTGTGGTAAGGCCTACCAGCCATGTCTCTATGGTCTGACCCAGGGAGTCGTGTGGTCTGACCCATGGAGTAGTGTGTTCTGACCCAGGGAGTCATGTGGTAAGGGCTACCAGCCATGTCTCTATGGTCTGACCCAGGGAGTCGTGTGGTAAGGCCTACCAGCCATGTCTCTATGGTCTGACCCAGGGAGTCGTGTGGTCTGACCCATGGAGTAGTGTGTTCTGACCCAGGGAGTCATGTGGTAAGGGCTACCAGCCATGTCTCTATGGTCTGACAAAGGGAGTCGTGTGGTAAGGCCTACCAGCCATGTCTCTATGGTCTGACCCAGGGAGTCGTGTGGTCTGACCCATGGAGTAGTGTGTTCTGACCCAGGGAGTCATGTGGTAAGGGCTACCAGCCATGTCTCTATGGTCTGACCCAGGGAGTCGTGTGGTAAGGCCTACCAGCCACGTCTCTATGGTCTGACCCAGGGAGTCGTGTGGTCTGACCCAGGGAGTCGTGTGTTATTGACTTGTTAATTGTTTACTCCATGTGTAACTCTTTGTTGTATGCTCACACTGCTATGCTTTATCTTGGCCAGGTCGCAGTTGCAAATGAGAACTTGTTCTCAACTAGCCTACCTGGTTAAATAAAGGTGAAATAAAAAAATAAAAAAAATATAAAAAAATGTCTCTATGGTCTGACCCAGGGAGTCGTGTGGTAAGGCCTACCAGCCATGTCTCTATGGTCTGACCCAGGGAGTCGTGTGGTCTGACCCAGGGAGTCGTGTGGTAAGGGCTACCAGTCATGTCTCTATGGTCTGACCCAGGGATTCGTGTGATCTGACCCAGGGAGTCGTGTGGTAAGGACTACCAGTCATTTCTCTATGGTCTGACGCAGGGAGTCGTGTGGTCTGACCCAGGGAGTCGTGTGGTAAGGACTACCAGTCATGTCTCTATGGTCTGACCCAGGGAGTCGTGTGGTAAGGGCTACCAGTCATGTCTCTATGGTGTGACCCAGGGAGTCGTGTGGTCTGACCCAGGGAGTCATGTGGTAAGGGCTACCAGTCATGTCTCTATGGTCTGACCCAGGTAGTCGTGTGGTCTGACCCAGGGAGTCGTGTGGTAAGGGCTACCAGTCATGTCTCTATGGTCTTACCCAGGGAGTCGTGTGGTATGACCCAGGGCGTCGTGTGGTAAGGGCTACCAGTCATGTCTCTATGGTCTGACCCAGGGAGTCATGTGGTCTGACCCAGGGAGTCGTGTGGTAAGGGCTACCAGCCATGCCTCTATGGTCTGACCCAGGGAGTCGTGTGGTCTGACCCAGGGAGTCGTGTGGTAAGGGCTACCAGTCATGTCTCTATGGTCTGACCCAGGGAGTCGTGTGGTCTGACCCAGGGAGTCGTGTGGTAAGGGCTACCAGCCATGTCTCTATGGTCTGACCCAGGGAGTCGTGTGGTCTGACCCATGGAGTCGTGTGGTCTGACCCAGGGAGTCGTGTGGTAAGGGCTACCAGTCATGTCTCTATGGTCTGACCCAGGGAGTCGTGTGGTCTGACCCAGGGAGTCGTGTGGTAAGGACTACCAGTCATTTCTCTATGGTCTGACCCAGGGAGTCGTGTGGTCTGACCCAGGGAGTCGTGTGGTAAGGGCTACCAGCCATGTCTCTATGGTCTCACCAGGTTGTCGTGTGGTCTTACCCAGGGAGTTGTGTGATAAGGGCTACCAGCCATGTCTCTATGGTCTGACCCAGGGAGTCGTGTGGTCTGACCCAGGGAGTCGTGTGGTCTGACCCAGGGAGTCGTGTGGTCTGACCCAGACAGTTGTGTGGTAAGGGCTACCAGTCATGCATCTATTGTCTGACCCAGGGAGTCGTGTGGTCTGACCCAGGGAGTCGTGTGGTAAGGGCTACCAGTCAGGTCTCTATGGTCTGACCCAGGGAGTCGTGTGTTCTGACCCAGGGAGTCGTGTGGTAAGGACTACCAGTCATGTCTCTATGGTCTGACCCAGGGAGTCGTGTTGTCTGACCCAGGGAGTCGTGTGGTAAGGGCTACCAGCCATGTCTCTATGGTCTGACCAAGAGAGTAGTGTGGTCTGAACCATGGAGTCGTGTGGTCTGACCCAGGGAGTCGTGTGCTCTGACCCAGGGAGTCGTGTGGTAAAGGCTACCAGTCATGTCTCTATGGTCTGACCCAGGGAGTCGTATAGTCTGACCCAGGGAGTCGTGTGGTTAGGGCTACCAGTCATGTCTCTATGGTCTGACCCAGGGAGTCGTGTGGTAAGTTCTACCAGTCATGTCTCTATGGTCTGACGCAGGGAGTCGTGTGGTCTGACCCAGGGAGTAGTGTGTTCTGACCCAGGGAGTCATGTGGTAAGGGCTACCAGCCATGTCTCTATGGTCTGACCCAGGGAGTCGTGTGGTAAGGCCTACCAGCCATGTCTCTATGGTCTGACCCAGGGAGTCGTGTGGTCTGACCCATGGAGTAGTGTGTTCTGACCCAGGGAGTCATGTGGTAAGGGCTACCAGCCATGTCTCTATGGTCTGACCCAGGGAGTCGTGTGGTAAGGCCTACCAGCCACGTCTCTATGGTCTGACCCAGGGAGTCGTGTGGTCTGACCCAGGGAGTCGTGTGGTAAGGGCTACCAGTCATGTCTCTATGGTCTGACCCAGGGATTCGTGTGATCTGACCCAGGGAGTCGTGTGGTAAGGACTACCAGTCATTTCTCTATGGTCTGACGCAGGGAGTCGTGTGGTCTGACCCAGGGAGTCGTGTGGTAAGGACTACCAGTCATGTCTCTATGGTCTGACCCAGGGAGTCGTGTGGTAAGGGCTACCAGTCATGTCTCTATGGTCTGACCCAGGGAGTCATGTGGTCTGACCCAGGGAGTCGTGTGGTAAGGGCTACCAGCCATGCCTCTATGGTCTGACCCAGGGAGTCGTGTGGTCTGACCCAGGGAGTCGTGTGGTAAGGACTACCAGTCATGTCTCTATGGTCTGACCCAGGGAGTCGTGGTCTGACCCAGGGAGTCGTGTGGTAAGGGCTACCAGCCATGTCTCTATGGTCTGACCCAGGGAGTCGTGTGGTCTGACACATGGAGTCGTGTGTTCTGACCCAGGGAGTCGTGTGGTAAGGGCTACCAGTCATGTCTCTATGGTCTGACCCAGGGAGTCGTGTGGTCTGACCCAGGGAGTCGTGTGGTAAGGACTACCAGTCATTTCTCTATGGTCTGACCCAGGGAGTCGTGTGGTCTGACCCAGGGAGTCGTGTGGTAAGGGCTACCAGCCATGTCTCTATGGTCTCACCAGGTTGTCGTGTGGTCTTACCCAGGGAGTTGTGTGATAAGGGCTACCAGCCATGTCTCTATGGTCTGACCCAGGGAGTCGTGTGGTCTGACCTAGGGAGTCGTGTGGTCTGACCCAGGGAGTCGTGTGGTCTGACCCAGACAGTTGTGTGGTAAGGGCTACCAGTCATGCATCTATGGTCTGACCCAGGGAGTCGTGTGGTCTGACCCAGGGAGTCGTGTGATAAGGGCTACCAGTCAGGTCTCTATGGTCTGACCCAGGGAGTCGTGTGTTCTGACCCAGGGAGTCGTGTGGTAAGGACTACCAGTCATGTCTCTATGGTCTGACCCAGGGAGTCGTGTGGTCTGACCCAGGGAGTCGTGTGGTAAGGGCTACCAGCCATGTCTCTATGGTCTGACCAAGGGAGTAGTGTGGTCTGAACCATGGAGTCGTGTGGTCTGACCCAGGGAGTCGTGTGCTCTGACCCAGGGAGTCGTGTGGTAAAGGCTACCAGTCATGTCTCTATGGTCTGACCCAGGGAGTCGTATAGTCTGACCCAGGGAGTCGTGTGGTTAGGGCTACCAGTCATGTCTCTATGGTCTGACCCAGGGAGTCGTGTGGTAAGTTCTACCAGTCATGTCTCTATGGTCTGACGCAGGGAGTCGTGTGGTCTGACCCAGGGAGTCGTGTGGTAAGGACTACCAGTCATGTCTCTATGGTCTGAACCAGGGAGTCGTGTGGTAAGGGCTACCAGTCATGTCTCTATGGTCTGACGCAGGGAGTCGTGTGCTCTGACCCAGGGAGTCGTGTGGTAAAGGCTACCAGTCATGTCTCAATGGTCTGACCCAGGGAGTCGTATAGTCTGACCCATGGAGTAGTGTGTTCTGACCCAGGGAGTCATGTGGTAAGGGCTACCAGCCATGTCTCTATGGTCTGACCCAGGGAGTCGTGTGGTAAGGACTACCAGTCATTTCTCTATGGTCTGACGCAGGGAGTCGTGTGGTCTGACCCAGGGAGTCGTGTGGTAAGGACTACCAGTCATGTCTCTATGGTCTGACCCAGGGAGTCATGTGGTAAGGGCTACCAGTCATGTCTCTATGGTCTGAAACCAGGTAGTCGAGTGGTCTGACCCAGGGAGTCGTGTGGTAAGGGCTACCAGTCATGTGTCTATGGTCTGACCCAGGGAGTCGTGTGGTCTGACCCAGGGCGTCGTGTGGGAGGTGCTACCAGTCATGTCTCTATGGTCTGACCCAGGGAGTCGTGTGGTCTGACCCAAGGAGTCGTGTGGTAAGGGCTACCAGCCATGTATATATGGTCTGACCAAGGGAGTCGTGTGGTAAGGGCTACCAGCCATGTCTCTGTGGTCTGACCCAGGGAGTCGTGTGGTAAGGGGTACCAGCCATGTATCTATGGTCTGACCCAGGGAGTCGTGTGGTAAGGCCTACCAGCCATGTCTCTATGGTCTGACCCAGGGAGTCGTGTGGTCTGACCCATGGAGTAGTGTGTTCTGACCCAGGGAGTCATGTGGTAAGGGCTACCAGCCATGTCTCTATGGTCTGACCCAGGGAGTCGTGTGGTAAGGCCTACCAGCCATGTCTCTATGGTCTGACCCAGGGAGTCGTGTGGTCTGACCCATGGAGTCGTGTGGTCTGACCCAGGGAGTCATGTGGTAAGGGCTACCAGTCATGTCTCTATGGTCTGACCCAGGTAGTCGTGTGGTCTGACCCAGGGAGTCGTGTGGTAAGGGCTATCAGTCATGTCTCTATGGTCTTACCCAGGGAGTCGTGTGGTCTGACCCAGGGCGTCGTGTGGTAAGGGCTACCAGTCATGTCTCTATGGTCTGACCCAGGGAGTCATGTGGTCTGACCCAGGGAGTCGTGTGGTAAGGGCTACCAGCCATGCCTCTATGGTCTGACCCAGGGAGTCGTGTGGTCTGACCCAGGGAGTCGTGTGGTAAGGACTACCAGTCATGTCTCTATGGTCTGACCCAGGGAGTCGTGTGGTCTGACCCAGGGAGTCGTGTGGTAAGGGCTACCAGCCATGTCTCTATGGTCTGACCCAGGGAGTCGTGTGGTCTGACCCATGGAGTCGTGTGGTCTGACCCAGGGAGTCGTGTGGTAAGGGCTACCAGTCATGTCTCTATGGTCTGACCCAGGGAGTCGTGTGGTCTGACCCAGGGAGTCGTGTGGTAAGGACTACCAGTCATTTCTCTATGGTCTGACGCAGGGAGTCGTGTGGTCTGACCCAGGGAGTCGTGTGGTAAGGACTACCAGTCATGTCTCTATGGTCTGACCCAGGGAGTCGTGTGGTAAGGGCTACCAGTCATGTCTCTATGGTGTGACCCAGGGAGTCGTGTGGTCTGACCCAGGGAGTCATGTGGTAAGGGCTACCAGTCATGTCTCTATGGTCTGACCCAGGTATTCGTGTGGTCTGACCCAGGGAGTCGTGTGGTAAGGGCTACCAGTCATGTCTCTATGGTCTTACCCAGGGAGTCGTGTGGTCTGACCCAGGGCGTCGTGTGGTAAGGGCTACCAGTCATGTCTCTATGGTCTGACCCAGGGAGTCATGTGGTCTGACCCAGGGAGTCGTGTGGTAAGGGCTACCAGCCATGCCTCTATGGTCTGACCCAGGGAGTCGTGTGGTCTGACCCAGGGAGTCGTGTGGTAAGGACTACCAGTCATGTCTCTATGGTCTGACCCAGGGAGTCGTGTGGTCTGACCCAGGGAGTCGTGTGGTAAGGGCTACCAGCCATGTCTCTATGGTCTGACCCAGGGAGTCGTGTGGTCTGACCCATGGAGTCGTGTGGTCTGACCCAGGGAGTCGTGTGGTAAGGGCTACCAGTCATGTCTCTATGGTCTGACCCAGGGAGTCGTGTGGTCTGACCCAGGGAGTCGTGTGGTAAGGACTACTAGTCATTTCTCTATGGTCTGACCCAGGGAGTCGTGTGGTCTGACCCAGGGAGTCGTGTGGTAAGGGCTACCAGCCATGTCTCTATGGTCTCACCCAGGTTGTCGTGTGGTCTTACCCAGGGAGTTGTGTGATAAGGGCTACCAGCCATGTCTCTATGGTCTGACCCAGGGAGTCGTGTGGTCTGACCCAGGGAGTCGTGTGGTCTGACCCAGGGAGTCGTGTGGTCTGACCCAGACAGTTGTGTGGTAAGGGCTACCAGTCATGCATCTATGGTTTGACCCAGGGAGTCGTGTGGTCTGACCCAGGGAGTCGTGTGGTAAGGGCTACCAGTCAGGTCTCTATCGTCTGACCCAGGGAGTCGTGTGTTCTGACCCAGGGAGTCGTGTGGTAAGGACTACCAGTCATGTCTCTATGGTCTGACCCAGGGAGTCGTGTGGTCTGACCCAGGGAGTCGTGTGGTAAGGGCTACCAGCCATGTCTCTATGGTCTGACCAAGGGAGTAGTGTGGTCTGAACCATGGAGTCGTGTGGTCTGACCCAGGGAGTCGTGTGCTCTGACCCAGGGAGTCGTGTGGTAAAGGCTACCAGTCATGTCTCTATAGTCTGACCCAGGGAGTCGTATAGTCTGACCCAGGGAGTCGTGTGGTAAAGGCTACCAGTCATGTCTCTATGGTCTGACCCAGGGAGTCGTATAGTCTGACCCAGGGAGTCGTGTGGTAAGTTCTACCAGTCATGTCTCTATGGTCTGACGCAGGGAGTCGTGTGGTCTGACCCAGGGTGTCGTGTGGTAAGGACTACCAGTCATGTCTCTATGGTCTGAACCAGGGAGTCGTGTGGTAAGGGCTACCAGTCATGTCTCTATGCTCTGACCCAGGGAGTCGTGTGGTAAAGGCTACCAGTCATGTCTCTATGGTCTGACCCAGGGAGTCGTATAGTCTGACCCATGGAGTAGTGTGTTCTGACCCAGAGAGTCATGTGGTAAGGGCTACCAGCCATGTCTCTATGGTCTGACCCAGGGAGTCGTGTGGTAAGGCCTACCAGCCATGTCTCTATGGTCTGACCCAGGGAGTCGTGTGGTCTGACCCAGGGAGTCGTGTGGTAAGGGCTACCAGTCATGTCTCTATGGTCTGACCCAGGGATTCGTGTGGTCTGACCCAGGGAGTCGTGTGGTAAGGACTACCAGTCATTTCTCTATGGTCTGACGCAGGGAGTCGTGTGGTCTGACCCAGGCAGTCGTGTGGTAAGGACTACCAGTCATGTCTCTATGGTCTGACCCAGGGAGTCGTGTGGTAAGGGCTACCAGTCATGTCTCTATGGTCTGAAACCAGGTAGTCGAGTGGTCTGACCCAGGGAGTCGTGTGGTAAGGACTACCAGTCATGTCTCTATGGTCTGACCCAGGGAGTCGTGTGGTAAGGGCTACCAGTCATGTGTCTATGGTCTGACCCAGGGAGTCGTGTGGTCTGACCCAAGGAGTCGTGTGGTAAGGGCTACCAGCCATGTATATATGGTCTGACCAAGGGAGTCGTGTGGTAAGGGCTACCAGCCATGTCTCTGTGGTCTGACCCAGGGAGTCGTGTGGTAAGGGCTACCAGCCATGTATCTATGGTCTGACCCAGGGAGTCGTGTGGTAAGGCCTACCAGCCATGTCTCTATGGTCTGACGCAGGGAGTCGTGTGGTCTGACCCATGGAGTAGTGTGTTCTGACCCAGGGAGTCATGTGGTAAGGGTTACCAGCCATGTCTCTATGGTCTGACCCAGGGAGTCGTGTGGTAAGGCCTACCAGCCATGTCTCTATGGTCTGACCCAGGGAGTCGTGTGGTCTGACCCATGGAGTCGTGTGGTCTGACCCAGGGAGTCATGTGGTAAGGGCTACCAGTCATGTCTCTATGGTCTGACCCAGGTAGTCGTGTGGTAAGGCCTACCAGCCATGTCTCTATGGTCTGACCCAGGGAGTCGTGTGGTCTGACCCATGGAGTCGTGTGGTCTGACCCAGGGAGTCATGTGGTAAGGGCTACCAGTCATGTCCCTATGGTCTGACCCAGGTAGTCGTGTGGTCTGACCTAGGGAGTCGTGTGGTAAGGGCTATCAGTCATGTCTCTATGGTCTGACCCAGGGAGTCATGTGGTCTGACCCAGGGAGTCGTGTGGTAAGGGCTACCAGCCATGCCTCTATTGTCTGACCCAGGGAGTCGTGTGGTCTGACCCAGGGAGTCGTGTGGTAAGGACTACCAGTCATGTCTCTATGGTCTGACCCAGGGAGTCGTGTGGTCTGACCCAGGGAGTCGTGTGGTAAGGGCTATCAGTCATGTCTCTATGGTCTGACCCAGGGAGTCATGTGGTCTGACCCAGGGAGTCGTGTGGTAAGGGCTACCAGCCATGCCTCTATTGTCTGACCCAGGGAGTCGTGTGGTCTGACCCAGGGAGTCGTGTGGTAAGGACTACCAGTCATGTCTCTATGGTCTGACCCAGGGAGTCGTGTGGTCTGACCCAGGGAGTCGTGTGGTAAGGGCTACCAGCCATGTCTCTATGGTCTGACCAAGGGAGTCGTGTGGTCTGACCCATGGAGTCGTGTGGTCTGACCCAGGGAGTCGTGTGGTAAGGGCTACCAGTCATGTCTCTATGGTTTTACCCAGGGAGTCGTGTGGTCTGACCCAGGGAGTCGTGTGGTAAGGACTACCAGTCATTTCTCTATGGTCTGACGCAGGGAGTCGTGTGGTCTGACCCAGGGAGTCGTGTGGTAAGGCCTACCAGTCATGTCTCTATGGTCTGACCCAGGGAGTCGTGTGGTAAGGGCTACCAGTCATGTCTCTATGGTGTGACCCAGGGAGTCGTGTGGTCTGACCCAGGGAGTCATGTGGTAAGGGCTACCAGTCATGTCTCTATGGTCTGACCCAGGTAGTCGTGTGGTCTGACCCAGGGAGTCGTGTGGTAAGGGCTACCAGTCATGTCTCTATGGTCTTACCCAGGGAGTCGTGTGGTCTGACCCAGGGCGTTGTGTGGTAAGGGCTACCAGTCATGTCTCTATGGTCTGACCCAGGGAGTCATGTGGTCTGACCCAGGGAGTCGTGTGGTAAGGGCTACCAGCCATGCCTCTATGGTCTGACCCAGGGAGTCGTGTGGTCTGACCCAGGGAGTCGTGTGGTAAGGACTACCAGTCATGTCTCTATGGTCTGACCCAGGGAGTCGTGTGGTCTGACCCAGGGAGTCGTGTGGTAAGGGCTACCAGCCATGTCTCTATGGTCTGACCCAGGGAGTCGTGTGGTCTGACCCATGGAGTCGTGTGGTCTGACCCAGGGAGTCGTGTGGTAAGGGATACCAGTCATGTCTCTATGGTCTGACCCAGGGAGTCGTGTGGTCTGACCCAGGGAGTCGTGTGGTAAGGACTACCAGTCATTTCTCTATGGTCTGACCCAGGGAGTCGTGTGGTCTGACCCAGGGAGTCGTGTGGTAAGGGCTACCAGCCATGTCTCTATGGTCTCACCCAGGGAGTCGTGTGGTCTGACCCAGGGAGTCGTGTGGTCTGACCCAGGGAGTCGTGTGGTCTGACCCAGGGAGTCGTGTGGTCTGACCCAGGGAGTCGTGTGGTAAGGGCTACCAGTCAGGTCTCTATGGTCTGACCCAGGGAGTCGTGTGTTCTGACCCAGGGAGTCGTGTGGTAAGGACTACCAGTCATGTCTCTATGGTCTGACCCAGGGAGTCGTGTGGTCTGACCCAGGGAGTCGTGTGGTAAGGGCTACCAGCCATGTCTCTATGGTCTGACCAAGGGAGTAGTGTGGTCTGAACCATGGAGTCGTGTGGTCTGACCCAGGGAGTCGTGTGCTCTGACCCAGGGAGTCGTGTGGTAAAGGCTACCAGTCATGTCTCTATGGTCTGACCCAGGGAGTCGTATAGTCTGACCCAGGGAGTCGTGTGGTTAGGGCTACCAGTCATGTCTCTATGGTCTGACCCAGGGAGTCGTGTGGTAAGTTCTACCAGTCATGTCTCTATGGTCTGACGCAGGGAGTCGTGTGGTAAGGGCTACCAGTCATGTCTCTATGGTCTGACGCAGGGAGTCGTGTGCTCTGACCCAGGGAGTCGTGTGGTAAAGGCTACCAGTCATGTCTCTATGGTCTGACCCAGGGAGTCGTATAGTCTGACCCATGGAGTAGTGTGTTCTGACCCAGAGAGTCATGTGGTAAGGGCTACCAGCCATGTCTCTATGGTCTGACCCAGGGAGTCGTGTGGTAAGGCCTACCAGCCATGTCTCTATGGTCTGACCCAGGGAGTCGTGTGGTCTGACCCAGGGAGTCGTGTGGCAAGGGCTACCAGTCATGTCTCTATGGTCTGACCCAGGGATTCGTGTGGTCTGACCCAGGGAGTCGTGTGGTAAGGACTACCAGTCATTTCTCTATGGTCTGACGCAGGGAGTCGTGTGGTCTGACCCAGGGAGTCGTGTGGTAAGGACTACCAGTCATGTCTCTATGGTCTGACCCAGGGAGTCGTGTGGTAAGGGCTACCAGTCATGTCTCTATGGTCTGAAACCAGGTAGTCGAGTGGTCTGACCCAGGGAGTTGTGTGGTAAGGGCTACCAGTCATGTGTCTATGGTCTGACCCAGGGAGTCGTGTGGTCTGACCCAGGGCGTCGTGTGGGAGGTGCTACCAGTCATGTCTCTATGGTCTGACCCAGGGAGTCGTGTGGTCTGACCCAAGGAGTCGTGTGGTAAGGGCTACCAGCCATGTATATATGGTCTGACCAAGGGAGTCGTGTGGTAAGGGCTACCAGCCATGTCTCTGTGGTCTGACCCAGGGAGTCGTGTGGTAAGGGCTACCAGTCATTTCTCTATGGTCTGACGCAGGGAGTCGTGTGGTCTGACCCAGGGAGTCGTGTGGTAAGGACTACCAGTCATGTCTCTATGGTCTGACCCAGGGAGTCGTGTGGTAAGGGCTACCAGTCATGTCTCTATGGTGTGACCCAGGGAGTCGTGTGGTCTGACCCAGGGAGTCATGTGGTAAGGGCTACCAGTCATGTCTCTATGGTCTTACCCAGGGAGTCGTGTGGTCTGACCCAGGGCGTCGTGTGGTAAGGGCTACCAGTCATGTCTCTATGGTCTGACCCAGGGAGTCATGTGGTCTGACCCAGGGAGTCGTGTGGTAAGGGCTACCAGCCATGCCTCTATGGTCTGACCCAGGGAGTCATGTGGTCTGACCCAGGGAGTCGTGTGGTAAGGACTACCAGTCATGTCTCTATGGTCTGACCCAGGGAGTCGTGTGGTCTGACCCAGGGAGTCGTGTGGTAAGGGCTACCAGCCATGTCTCTATGGTCTGACCCAGGGAGTCGTGTGGTCTGACCCATGGAGTCGTGTGGTCTGACCCAGGGAGTCGTGTGGTAAGGGCTACCAGGCATGTCTCTATGGTCTGACCCAGGGAGTCGTGTGGTCTGACCCAGGGAGTCGTGTGGTAAGGACTACTAGACATTTCTCTATGGTCTGACCCAGGGAGTCGTGTGGTCTGACCCAGGGAGTCGTGTGGTAAGGGCTACCAGCCATGTCTCTATGGTCTCACCCAGGTTGTCGTGTGGTCTTACCCAGGGAGTTGTGTGATAAGGGCTACCAGCCATGTCTCTATGGTCTGACCCAGGGAGTCGTGTGGTCTGACCCAGGGAGTCGTGTGGTCTGACCCAGGGAGTCGTGTGGTCTGACCCAGACAGTTGTGTGGTAAGGGCTACCAGTCATGCATCTATGGTTTGACCCAGGGAGTCGTGTGGTCTGACCCAGGGAGTCGTGTGGTAAGGGCTACCAGTCAGGTCTCTATCGTCTGACCCAGGGAGTCGTGTGTTCTGACCCAGGGAGTCGTGTGGTAAGGACTACCAGTCATGTCTCTATGGTCTGACCCAGGGAGTCGTGTGGTCTGACCCAGGGAGTCGTGTGGTAAGGGCTACCAGCCATGTCTCTATGGTCTGACCAAGGGAGTAGTGTGGTCTGAACCATGGAGTCGTGTGGTCTGACCCAGGGAGTCGTGTGCTCTGACCCAGGGAGTCGTGTGGTAAAGGCTACCAGTCATGTCTCTATGGTCTGACCCAGGGAGTCGTATAGTCTGACCCAGGGAGTCGTGTGGTTAGGGCTACCAGTCATGTCTCTATGGTCTGACCCAGGGAGTCGTGTGGTAAGTTCTACCAGTCATGTCTCTATGGTCTGACGCAGGGAGTCGTGTGGTCTGACCCAGGGTGTCGTGTGGTAAGGACTACCAGTCATGTCTCTATGGTCTGAACCAGGGAGTCGTGTGGTAAGGGCTACCAGTCATGTCTCTATGGTCTGACGCAGGGAGTCGTGTGCTCTGACCCAGGGAGTCGTGTGGTAAAGGCTACCAGTCATGTCTCTATGGTCTGACCCAGGGAGTCGTATAGTCTGACCCATGGAGTAGTGTGTTCTGACCCAGAGAGTCATGTGGTAAGGGCTACCAGCCATGTCTCTATGGTCTGACCCAGGGAGTCGTGTGGTAAGGCCTACCAGCCATGTCTCTATGGTCTGACCCAGGGAGTCGTGTGGTCTGACCCAGGGAGTCGTGTGGTAAGGGCTACCAGTCATGTCTCTATGGTCTGACCCAGGGATTCGTGTGGTCTGACCCAGGGAGTCGTGTGGTAAGGACTACCAGTCATTTCTCTATGGTCTGACGCAGGGAGTCGTGTGGTCTGACCCAGGGAGTCGTGTGGTAAGGGCTACCAGCCATGTCTCTATGGTCTGACCAAGGGAGTAGTGTGGTCTGAACCATGGAGTCGTGTGGTCTGACCCAGGGAGTCGTGTGCTCTGACCCAGGGAGTCGTGTGGTAAAGGCTACCAGTCATGTCTCTATAGTCTGACCCAGGGAGTCGTATAGTCTGACCCAGGGAGTCGTGTGGTAAAGGCTACCAGTCATGTCTCTATGGTCTGACCCAGGGAGTCGTATAGTCTGACCCAGGGAGTCGTGTGGTAAGTTCTACCAGTCATGTCTCTATGGTCTGACGCAGGGAGTCGTGTGGTCTGACCCAGGGTGTCGTGTGGTAAGGACTACCAGTCATGTCTCTATGGTCTGAACCAGGGAGTCGTGTGGTAAGGGCTACCAGTCATGTCTCTATGGTCTGACGCAGGGAGTCGTGTGCTCTGACCCAGGGAGTCGTGTGGTAAAGGCTACCAGTCATGTCTCTATGGTCTGACCCAGGGAGTCGTATAGTCTGACCCATGGAGTAGTGTGTTCTGACCCAGAGAGTCATGTGGTAAGGGCTACCAGCCATGTCTCTATGGTCTGACCCAGGGAGTCGTGTGGTAAGGCCTACCAGCCATGTCTCTATGGTCTGACCCAGGGAGTCGTGTGGTCTGACCCAGGGAGTCGTGTGGTAAGGGCTACCAGTCATGTCTCTATGGTCTGACCCAGGGATTCGTGTGGTCTGACCCAGGGAGTCGTGTGGTAAGGACTACCAGTCATTTCTCTATGGTCTGACGCAGGGAGTCGTGTGGTCTGACCCAGGCAGTCGTGTGGTAAGGACTACCAGTCATGTCTCTATGGTCTGACCCAGGGAGTCGTGTGGTAAGGGCTACCAGTCATGTCTCTATGGTCTGAAACCAGGTAGTCGAGTGGTCTGACCCAGGGAGTCGTGTGGTAAGGACTACCAGTCATGTCTCTATGGTCTGACCCAGGGAGTCGTGTGGTAAGGGCTACCAGTCATGTGTCTATGGTCTGACCCAGGGAGTCGTGTGGTCTGACCCAAGGAGTCGTGTGGTAAGGGCTACCAGCCATGTATATATGGTCTGACCAAGGGAGTCGTGTGGTAAGGGCTACCAGCCATGTCTCTGTGGTCTGACCCAGGGAGTCGTGTGGTAAGGGCTACCAGCCATGTATCTATGGTCTGACCCAGGGAGTCGTGTGGTAAGGCCTACCAGCCATGTCTCTATGGTCTGACGCAGGGAGTCGTGTGGTCTGACCCATGGAGTAGTGTGTTCTGACCCAGGGAGTCATGTGGTAAGGGTTACCAGCCATGTCTCTATGGTCTGACCCAGGGAGTCGTGTGGTAAGGCCTACCAGCCATGTCTCTATGGTCTGACCCAGGGAGTCGTGTGGTCTGACCCATGGAGTCGTGTGGTCTGACCCAGGGAGTCATGTGGTAAGGGCTACCAGTCATGTCTCTATGGTCTGACCCAGGTAGTCGTGTGGTAAGGCCTACCAGCCATGTCTCTATGGTCTGACCCAGGGAGTCGTGTGGTCTGACCCATGGAGTCGTGTGGTCTGACCCAGGGAGTCATGTGGTAAGGGCTACCAGTCATGTCCCTATGGTCTGACCCAGGTAGTCGTGTGGTCTGACCTAGGGAGTCGTGTGGTAAGGGCTATCAGTCATGTCTCTATGGTCTGACCCAGGGAGTCATGTGGTCTGACCCAGGGAGTCGTGTGGTAAGGGCTACCAGCCATGCCTCTATTGTCTGACCCAGGGAGTCGTGTGGTCTGACCCAGGGAGTCGTGTGGTAAGGACTACCAGTCATGTCTCTATGGTCTGACCCAGGGAGTCGTGTGGTCTGACCCAGGGAGTCGTGTGGTAAGGGCTATCAGTCATGTCTCTATGGTCTGACCCAGGGAGTCATGTGGTCTGACCCAGGGAGTCGTGTGGTAAGGGCTACCAGCCATGCCTCTATTGTCTGACCCAGGGAGTCGTGTGGTCTGACCCAGGGAGTCGTGTGGTAAGGACTACCAGTCATGTCTCTATGGTCTGACCCAGGGAGTCGTGTGGTCTGACCCAGGGAGTCGTGTGGTAAGGGCTACCAGCCATGTCTCTATGGTCTGACCAAGGGAGTCGTGTGGTCTGACCCATGGAGTCGTGTGGTCTGACCCAGGGAGTCGTGTGGTAAGGGCTACCAGTCATGTCTCTATGGTTTTACCCAGGGAGTCGTGTGGTCTGACCCAGGGAGTCGTGTGGTAAGGACTACCAGTCATTTCTCTATGGTCTGACGCAGGGAGTCGTGTGGTCTGACCCAGGGAGTCGTGTGGTAAGGCCTACCAGTCATGTCTCTATGGTCTGACCCAGGGAGTCGTGTGGTAAGGGCTACCAGTCATGTCTCTATGGTGTGACCCAGGGAGTCGTGTGGTCTGACCCAGGGAGTCATGTGGTAAGGGCTACCAGTCATGTCTCTATGGTCTGACCCAGGTAGTCGTGTGGTCTGACCCAGGGAGTCGTGTGGTAAGGGCTACCAGTCATGTCTCTATGGTCTTACCCAGGGAGTCGTGTGGTCTGACCCAGGGCGTTGTGTGGTAAGGGCTACCAGTCATGTCTCTATGGTCTGACCCAGGGAGTCATGTGGTCTGACCCAGGGAGTCGTGTGGTAAGGGCTACCAGCCATGCCTCTATGGTCTGACCCAGGGAGTCGTGTGGTCTGACCCAGGGAGTCGTGTGGTAAGGACTACCAGTCATGTCTCTATGGTCTGACCCAGGGAGTCGTGTGGTCTGACCCAGGGAGTCGTGTGGTAAGGGCTACCAGCCATGTCTCTATGGTCTGACCCAGGGAGTCGTGTGGTCTGACCCATGGAGTCGTGTGGTCTGACCCAGGGAGTCGTGTGGTAAGGGATACCAGTCATGTCTCTATGGTCTGACCCAGGGAGTCGTGTGGTCTGACCCAGGGAGTCGTGTGGTAAGGACTACCAGTCATTTCTCTATGGTCTGACCCAGGGAGTCGTGTGGTCTGACCCAGGGAGTCGTGTGGTAAGGGCTACCAGCCATGTCTCTATGGTCTCACCCAGGGAGTCGTGTGGTCTGACCCAGGGAGTCGTGTGGTCTGACCCAGGGAGTCGTGTGGTCTGACCCAGGGAGTCGTGTGGTCTGACCCAGGGAGTCGTGTGGTAAGGGCTACCAGTCAGGTCTCTATGGTCTGACCCAGGGAGTCGTGTGTTCTGACCCAGGGAGTCGTGTGGTAAGGACTACCAGTCATGTCTCTATGGTCTGACCCAGGGAGTCGTGTGGTCTGACCCAGGGAGTCGTGTGGTAAGGGCTACCAGCCATGTCTCTATGGTCTGACCAAGGGAGTAGTGTGGTCTGAACCATGGAGTCGTGTGGTCTGACCCAGGGAGTCGTGTGCTCTGACCCAGGGAGTCGTGTGGTAAAGGCTACCAGTCATGTCTCTATGGTCTGACCCAGGGAGTCGTATAGTCTGACCCAGGGAGTCGTGTGGTTAGGGCTACCAGTCATGTCTCTATGGTCTGACCCAGGGAGTCGTGTGGTAAGTTCTACCAGTCATGTCTCTATGGTCTGACGCAGGGAGTCGTGTGGTCTGACCCAGGGTGTCGTGTGGTAAGGACTACCAGTCATGTCTCTATGGTCTGAACCAGGGAGTCGTGTGGTAAGGGCTACCAGTCATGTCTCTATGGTCTGACGCAGGGAGTCGTGTGCTCTGACCCAGGGAGTCGTGTGGTAAAGGCTACCAGTCATGTCTCTATGGTCTGACCCAGGGAGTCGTATAGTCTGACCCATGGAGTAGTGTGTTCTGACCCAGAGAGTCATGTGGTAAGGGCTACCAGCCATGTCTCTATGGTCTGACCCAGGGAGTCGTGTGGTAAGGCCTACCAGCCATGTCTCTATGGTCTGACCCAGGGAGTCGTGTGGTCTGACCCAGGGAGTCGTGTGGCAAGGGCTACCAGTCATGTCTCTATGGTCTGACCCAGGGATTCGTGTGGTCTGACCCAGGGAGTCGTGTGGTAAGGACTACCAGTCATTTCTCTATGGTCTGACGCAGGGAGTCGTGTGGTCTGACCCAGGGAGTCGTGTGGTAAGGACTACCAGTCATGTCTCTATGGTCTGACCCAGGGAGTCGTGTGGTAAGGGCTACCAGTCATGTCTCTATGGTCTGAAACCAGGTAGTCGAGTGGTCTGACCCAGGGAGTTGTGTGGTAAGGGCTACCAGTCATGTGTCTATGGTCTGACCCAGGGAGTCGTGTGGTCTGACCCAGGGCGTCGTGTGGGAGGTGCTACCAGTCATGTCTCTATGGTCTGACCCAGGGAGTCGTGTGGTCTGACCCAAGGAGTCGTGTGGTAAGGGCTACCAGCCATGTATATATGGTCTGACCAAGGGAGTCGTGTGGTAAGGGCTACCAGCCATGTCTCTGTGGTCTGACCCAGGGAGTCGTGTGGTAAGGGCTACCAGTCATTTCTCTATGGTCTGACGCAGGGAGTCGTGTGGTCTGACCCAGGGAGTCGTGTGGTAAGGACTACCAGTCATGTCTCTATGGTCTGACCCAGGGAGTCGTGTGGTAAGGGCTACCAGTCATGTCTCTATGGTGTGACCCAGGGAGTCGTGTGGTCTGACCCAGGGAGTCATGTGGTAAGGGCTACCAGTCATGTCTCTATGGTCTTACCCAGGGAGTCGTGTGGTCTGACCCAGGGCGTCGTGTGGTAAGGGCTACCAGTCATGTCTCTATGGTCTGACCCAGGGAGTCATGTGGTCTGACCCAGGGAGTCGTGTGGTAAGGGCTACCAGCCATGCCTCTATGGTCTGACCCAGGGAGTCATGTGGTCTGACCCAGGGAGTCGTGTGGTAAGGACTACCAGTCATGTCTCTATGGTCTGACCCAGGGAGTCGTGTGGTCTGACCCAGGGAGTCGTGTGGTAAGGGCTACCAGCCATGTCTCTATGGTCTGACCCAGGGAGTCGTGTGGTCTGACCCATGGAGTCGTGTGGTCTGACCCAGGGAGTCGTGTGGTAAGGGCTACCAGGCATGTCTCTATGGTCTGACCCAGGGAGTCGTGTGGTCTGACCCAGGGAGTCGTGTGGTAAGGACTACTAGACATTTCTCTATGGTCTGACCCAGGGAGTCGTGTGGTCTGACCCAGGGAGTCGTGTGGTAAGGGCTACCAGCCATGTCTCTATGGTCTCACCCAGGTTGTCGTGTGGTCTTACCCAGGGAGTTGTGTGATAAGGGCTACCAGCCATGTCTCTATGGTCTGACCCAGGGAGTCGTGTGGTCTGACCCAGGGAGTCGTGTGGTCTGACCCAGGGAGTCGTGTGGTCTGACCCAGACAGTTGTGTGGTAAGGGCTACCAGTCATGCATCTATGGTTTGACCCAGGGAGTCGTGTGGTCTGACCCAGGGAGTCGTGTGGTAAGGGCTACCAGTCAGGTCTCTATCGTCTGACCCAGGGAGTCGTGTGTTCTGACCCAGGGAGTCGTGTGGTAAGGACTACCAGTCATGTCTCTATGGTCTGACCCAGGGAGTCGTGTGGTCTGACCCAGGGAGTCGTGTGGTAAGGGCTACCAGCCATGTCTCTATGGTCTGACCAAGGGAGTAGTGTGGTCTGAACCATGGAGTCGTGTGGTCTGACCCAGGGAGTCGTGTGCTCTGACCCAGGGAGTCGTGTGGTAAAGGCTACCAGTCATGTCTCTATGGTCTGACCCAGGGAGTCGTATAGTCTGACCCAGGGAGTCGTGTGGTTAGGGCTACCAGTCATGTCTCTATGGTCTGACCCAGGGAGTCGTGTGGTAAGTTCTACCAGTCATGTCTCTATGGTCTGACGCAGGGAGTCGTGTGGTCTGACCCAGGGTGTCGTGTGGTAAGGACTACCAGTCATGTCTCTATGGTCTGAACCAGGGAGTCGTGTGGTAAGGGCTACCAGTCATGTCTCTATGGTCTGACGCAGGGAGTCGTGTGCTCTGACCCAGGGAGTCGTGTGGTAAAGGCTACCAGTCATGTCTCTATGGTCTGACCCAGGGAGTCGTATAGTCTGACCCATGGAGTAGTGTGTTCTGACCCAGAGAGTCATGTGGTAAGGGCTACCAGCCATGTCTCTATGGTCTGACCCAGGGAGTCGTGTGGTAAGGCCTACCAGCCATGTCTCTATGGTCTGACCCAGGGAGTCGTGTGGTCTGACCCAGGGAGTCGTGTGGTAAGGGCTACCAGTCATGTCTCTATGGTCTGACCCAGGGATTCGTGTGGTCTGACCCAGGGAGTCGTGTGGTAAGGACTACCAGTCATTTCTCTATGGTCTGACGCAGGGAGTCGTGTGGTCTGACCCAGGCAGTCGTGTGGTAAGGACTACCAGTCATGTCTCTATGGTCTGACCCAGGGAGTCGTGTGGTAAGGGCTACCAGTCATGTCTCTATGGTCTGAAACCAGGTAGTCGAGTGGTCTGACCCAGGGAGTCGTGTGGTAAGGGCTACCAGTCATGTGTCTATGGTCTGACCCAGGGAGTCGTGTGGTCTGACCCAGGGCGTCGTGTGGGAGGTGCTACCAGTCATGTCTCTACGGTCTGACCCAGGGAGTCGTGTGGTCTGACCCAAGGAGTCGTGTGGTAAGGGCTACCAGCCATGTATATATGGTCTGACCAAGGGAGTCGTGTGGTAAGGGCTACCAGCCATGTCTCTGTGGTCTGACCCAGGGAGTCGTGTGGTAAGGGCTACCAGCCATGTATCTATGGTCTGACCCAGGGAGTCGTGTGGTAAGGCCTACCAGCCATGTCTCTATGGTCTGACGCAGGGAGTCGTGTGGTCTGACCCATGGAGTAGTGTGTTCTGACCCAGGGAGTCATGTGGTAAGGGTTACCAGCCATGTCTCTATGGTCTGACCCAGGGAGTCGTGTGGTAAGGCCTACCAGCCATGTCTCTATGGTCTGACCCAGGGAGTCGTGTGGTCTGACCCATGGAGTCGTGTGGTCTGACCCAGGGAGTCATGTGGTAAGGGCTACCAGTCATGTCTCTATGGTCTGACCCAGGTAGTCGTGTGGTAAGGCCTACCAGCCATGTCTCTATGGTCTGACCCAGGGAGTCGTGTGGTCTGACCCATGGAGTCGTGTGGTCTGACCCAGGGAGTCATGTGGTAAGGGCTACCAGTCATGTCCCTATGGTCTGACCCAGGTAGTCGTGTGGTCTTACCCAGGGAGTCGTGTGGTAAGGGCTACCAGTCATGTCTCTATGGTCTGACCCAGGGAGTCATGTGGTCTGACCCAGGGAGTCGTGTGGTAAGGGCTACCAGCCATGCCTCTATGGTCTGACCCAGGGAGTCGTGTGGTCTGACCCAGGGAGTCGTGTGGTAAGGACTACCAGTCATGTCTCTATGGTCTGACCCAGGGAGTCGTGTGGTCTGACCCAGGGAGTCGTGTGGTAAGGGCTAGCAGCCATGTCTCTATGGTCTGACCCAGGGAGTCGTGTGGTCTGACCCATGGAGTCGTGTGGTCTGACCCAGGGAGTCGTGTGGTAAGGGCTACCAGTCATGTCTCTATGGTTTTACCCAGGGAGTCGTGTGGTCTGACCCAGGGAGTCGTGTGGTAAGGACTACCAGTCATTTCTCTATGGTCTGACGCAGGGAGTCGTGTGGTCTGACCCAGGGAGTCGTGTGGTAAGGACTACCAGTCATGTCTCTATGGTCTGACCCAGGGAGTCGTGTGGTAAGGGCTACCAGTCATGTCTCTATGGTGTGACCCAGGGAGTCGTGTGGTCTGACCCAGGGAGTCATGTGGTAAGGGCTACCAGTCATGTCTCTATGGTCTGACCCAGGTAGTCGTGTGGTCTGACCCAGGGAGTCGTGTGGTAAGGGCTACCAGTCATGTCTCTATGGTCTTACCCAGGGAGTCGTGTGGTCTGACCCAGGGCGTTGTGTGGTAAGGGCTACCAGTCATGTCTCTATGGTCTGACCCAGGGAGTCATGTGGTCTGACCCAGGGAGTCGTGTGGTAAGGGCTACCAGCCATGCCTCTATGGTCTGACCCAGGGAGTCGTGTGGTCTGACCCAGGGAGTCGTGTGGTAAGGACTACCAGTCATGTCTCTATGGTCTGACCCAGGGAGTCGTGTGGTCTGACCCAGGGAGTCGTGTGGTAAGGGCTACCAGCCATGTCTCTATGGTCTGACCCAGGGAGTCGTGTGGTCTGACCCATGGAGTCGTGTGGTCTGACCCAGGGAGTCGTGTGGTAAGGGATACCAGTCATGTCTCTATGGTCTGACCCAGGGAGTCGTGTGGTCTGACCCAGGGAGTCGTGTGGTAAGGACTACCAGTCATTTCTCTATGGTCTGACCCAGGGAGTCGTGTGGTCTGACCCAGGGAGTCGTGTGGTCTGACCCAGACAGTTGTGTGGTAAGGGCTACCAGTCATGCATCTATGGACTGACCCAGGGAGTCGTGTGGTCTGACCCAGGGAGTCGTGTGGTAAGGGCTACCAGTCAGGTCTCTATGGTCTGACCCAGGGAGTCGTGTGTTCTGACCCAGGGAGTCGTGTGGTAAGGACTACCAGTCATGTCTCTATGGTCTGACCCAGGGAGTCGTGTGGTCTGACCCAGGGAGTCGTGTGGTAAGGGCTACCAGCCATGTCTCTATGGTCTGACCAAGGGAGTAGTGTGGTCTGAACCATGGAGTCGTGTGGTCTGACCCAGGGAGTCGTGTGCTCTGACCCAGGGAGTCGTGTGGTAAAGGCTACCAGTCATGTCTCTATGGTCTGACCCAGGGAGTCGTATAGTCTGACCCAGGGAGTCGTGTGGTTAGGGCTACCAGTCATGTCTCTATGGTCTGACCCAGGGAGTCGTGTGGTAAGTTCTACCAGTCATGTCTCTATGGTCTGACGCAGGGAGTCGTGTGGTCTGACCCAGGGTGTCGTGTGGTAAGGACTACCAGTCATGTCTCTATGGTCTGAACCAGGGAGTCGTGTGGTAAGGGCTACCAGTCATGTCTCTATGGTCTGACGCAGGGAGTCGTGTGCTCTGACCCAGGGAGTCGTGTGGTAAAGGCTACCAGTCATGTCTCTATGGTCTGACCCAGGGAGTCGTATAGTCTGACCCATGGAGTAGTGTGTTCTGACCCAGAGAGTCATGTGGTAAGGGCTACCAGCCATGTCTCTATGGTCTGACCCAGGGAGTCGTGTGGTAAGGCCTACCAGCCATGTCTCTATGGTCTGACCCAGGGAGTCGTGTGGTCTTACCCAGGGAGTCGTGTGGTAAGGGCTACCAGTCATGTCTCTATGGTCTGACCCAGGGATTCGTGTGGTCTGACCCAGGGAGTCGTGTGGTAAGGACTACCAGTCATTTCTCTATGGTCTGACGCAGGGAGTCGTGTGGTCTGACCCAGGGAGTCGTGTGGTAAGGACTACCAGTCATGTCTCTATGGTCTGACCCAGGGAGTCGTGTGGTAAGGGCTACCAGTCATGTCTCTATGGTCTGAAACCAGGTAGTCGAGTGGTCTGACCCAGGGAGTTGTGTGGTAAGGGCTACCAGTCATGTGTCTATGGTCTGACCCAGGGAGTCGTGTGGTCTGACCCAGGGCGTCGTGTGGGAGGTGCTACCAGTCATGTCTCTATGGTCTGACCCAGGGAGTCGTGTGGTAAGGGCTACCAGTCATGTCTCTATGGTCTGAAACCAGGTAGTCGAGTGGTCTGACCCAGGGAGTTGTGTGGTAAGGGCTACCAGTCATGTGTCTATGGTCTGACCCAGGGAGTCGTGTGGTAAGGGCTACCAGTCATGTCTCTATGGTCTGACGCAGGGAGTCGTGTGCTCTGACCCAGGGAGTCGTGTGGTAAAGGCTACCAGTCATGTCTCTATGGTCTGACCCAGGGAGTCGTATAGTCTGACCCATGGAGTAGTGTGTTCTGACCCAGAGAGTCATGTGGTAAGGGCTACCAGCCATGTCTCTATGGTCTGACCCAGGGAGTCGTGTGGTAAGGCCTACCAGCCATGTCTCTATGGTCTGACCCAGGGAGTCGTGTGGTCTGACCCAGGGAGTCGTGTGGTAAGGGCTACCAGTCATGTGTCTATGGTCTGACCCAGGGAGTCGTGTGGTCTGACCCAGGGCGTCGTGTGGGAGGTGCTACCAGTCATGTCTCTATGGTCTGACCCAGGGAGTCGTGTGGTAAGGGCTACCAGTCATGTCTCTATGGTCTGAAACCAGGTAGTCGAGTGGTCTGACCCAGGGAGTTGTGTGGTAAGGGCTACCAGTCATGTGTCTATGGTCTGACCCAGGGAGTCGTGTGGTCTGACCCAGGGCGTCGTGTGGGAGGTGCTACCAGTCATGTCTCTATGGTCTGACCCAGGGAGTCGTGTGGTCTGACCCAAGGAGTCGTGTGGTAAGGGCTACCAGCCATGTATATATGGTCTGACCAAGGGAGTCGTGTGGTAAGGGCTACCAGCCATGTCTCTGTGGTCTGACCCAGGGAGTCGTGTGGTAAGGGCTACCAGTCATTTCTCTATGGTCTGACGCAGGGAGTCGTGTGGTCTGACCCAGGGAGTCGTGTGGTAAGGACTACCAGTCATGTCTCTATGGTCTGACCCAGGGAGTCGTGTGGTAAGGGCTACCAGTCATGTCTCTATGGTGTGACCCAGGGAGTCGTGTGGTCTGACCCAGGGAGTCATGTGGTAAGGGCTACCAGTCATGTCTCTATGGTCTGACCCAGGTATTCGTGTGGTCTGACCCAGGGAGTCGTGTGGTAAGGGCTACCAGTCATGTCTCTATGGTCTTACCCAGGGAGTCGTGTGGTCTGACCCAGGGCGTCGTGTGGTAAGGGCTACCAGTCATGTCTCTATGGTCTGACCCAGGGAGTCATGTGGTCTGACCCAGGGAGTCGTGTGGTAAGGGCTACCAGCCATGCCTCTATGGTCTGACCCAGGGAGTCGTGTGGTCTGACCCAGGGAGTCGTGTGGTAAGGACTACCAGTCATGTCTCTATGGTCTGACCCAGGGAGTCGTGTGGTCTGACCCAGGGAGTCGTGTGGTAATGGCTACCAGCCATGTCTCTATGGTCTGACCCAGGGAGTCGTGTGGTCTGACCCATGGAGTCGTGTGGTCTGACCCAGGGAGTCGTGTGGTAAGGGCTACCAGGCATGTCTCTATGGTCTGACCCAGGGAGTCGTGTGGTCTGACCCAGGGAGTCGTGTGGTAAGGACTACTAGACATTTCTCTATGGTCTGACCCAGGGAGTCGTGTGGTCTGACCCAGGGAGTCGTGTGGTAAGGGCTACCAGCCATGTCTCTATGGTCTCACCCAGGTTGTCGTGTGGTCTTACCCAGGGAGTTGTGTGATAAGGGCTACCAGCCATGTCTCTATGGTCTGACCCAGGGAGTCGTGTGGTCTGACCCAGGGAGTCGTGTGGTCTGACCCAGGGAGTCGTGTGGTCTGACCCAGACAGTTGTGTGGTAAGGGCTACCAGTCATGCATCTATGGTTTGACCCAGGGAGTCGTGTGGTCTGACCCAGGGAGTCGTGTGGTAAGGGCTACCAGTCAGGTCTCTATCGTCTGACCCAGGGAGTCGTGTGTTCTGACCCAGGGAGTCGTGTGGTAAGGACTACCAGTCATGTCTCTATGGTCTGACCCAGGGAGTCGTGTGGTCTGACCCAGGGAGTCGTGTGGTAAGGGCTACCAGCCATGTCTCTATGGTCTGACCAAGGGAGTAGTGTGGTCTGAACCATGGAGTCGTGTGGTCTGACCCAGGGAGTCGTGTGCTCTGACCCAGGGAGTCGTGTGGTAAAGGCTACCAGTCATGTCTCTATGGTCTGACCCAGGGAGTCGTATAGTCTGACCCAGGGAGTCGTGTGGTTAGGGCTACCAGTCATGTCTCTATGGTCTGACCCAGGGAGTCGTGTGGTAAGTTCTACCAGTCATGTCTCTATGGTCTGACGCAGGGAGTCGTGTGGTCTGACCCAGGGTGTCGTGTGGTAAGGACTACCAGTCATGTCTCTATGGTCTGAACCAGGGAGTCGTGTGGTAAGGGCTACCAGTCATGTCTCTATGGTCTGACGCAGGGAGTCGTGTGCTCTGACCCAGGGAGTCGTGTGGTAAAGGCTACCAGTCATGTCTCTATGGTCTGACCCAGGGAGTCGTATAGTCTGACCCATGGAGTAGTGTGTTCTGACCCAGAGAGTCATGTGGTAAGGGCTACCAGCCATGTCTCTATGGTCTGACCCAGGGAGTCGTGTGGTAAGGCCTACCAGCCATGTCTCTATGGTCTGACCCAGGGAGTCGTGTGGTCTGACTCAGGGAGTCGTGTGGTAAGGGCTACCAGTCATGTCTCTATGGTCTGACCCAGGGATTCGTGTGGTCTGACCCAGGGAGTCGTGTGGTAAGGACTACCAGTCATTTCTCTATGGTCTGACGCAGGGAGTCGTGTGGTCTGACCCAGGCAGTCGTGTGGTAAGGACTACCAGTCATGTCTCTATGGTCTGACCCAGGGAGTCGTGTGGTAAGGGCTACCAGTCATGTCTCTATGGTCTGAAACCAGGTAGTCGAGTGGTCTGACCCAGGGAGTCGTGTGGTAAGGGCTACCAGTCATGTGTCTATGGTCTGACCCAGGGAGTCGTGTGGTCTGACCCAGGGCGTCGTGTGGGAGGTGCTACCAGTCATGTCTCTATGGTCTGACCCAGGGAGTCGTGTGGTCTGACCCAAGGAGTCGTGTGGTAAGGGCTACCAGCCATGTATATATGGTCTGACCAAGGGAGTCGTGTGGTAAGGGCTACCAGCCATGTCTCTGTGGTCTGACCCAGGGAGTCGTGTGGTAAGGGCTACCAGCCATGTATCTATGGTCTGACCCAGGGAGTCGTGTGGTAAGGCCTACCAGCCATGTCTCTATGGTCTGACGCAGGGAGTCGTGTGGTCTGACCCATGGAGTAGTGTGTTCTGACCCAGGGAGTCATGTGGTAAGGGTTACCAGCCATGTCTCTATGGTCTGACCCAGGGAGTCGTGTGGTAAGGCCTACCAGCCATGTCTCTATGGTCTGACCCAGGGAGTCGTGTGGTCTGACCCATGGAGTCGTGTGGTCTGACCCAGGGAGTCATGTGGTAAGGGCTACCAGTCATGTCTCTATGGTCTGACCCAGGTAGTCGTGTGGTAAGGCCTACCAGCCATGTCTCTATGGTCTGACCCAGGGAGTCGTGTGGTCTGACCCATGGAGTCGTGTGGTCTGACCCAGGGAGTCATGTGGTAAGGGCTACCAGTCATGTCTCTATGGTCTGACCCAGGTAGTCTTGTGGTCTGACCTAGGGAGTCGTGTGGTAAGGGCTATCAGTCATGTCTCTATGGTCTTACCCAGGGAGTCGTGTGGTCTGACCCAGGGCGTCGTGTGGTAAGGGCTACCAGTCATGTCTCTATGGTCTGACCCAGGGAGTCATGTGGTCTGACCCAGGGAGTCGTGTGGTAAGGGCTACCAGCCATGCCTCTATGGTCTGACCCAGGGAGTCGTGTGGTCTGACCCAGGGAGTCGTGTGGTAAGGACTACCAGTCATGTCTCTATGGTCTGACCCAGGGAGTCGTGTGGTCTGACCCAGGGAGTCGTGTGGTAAGGGCTACCAGCCATGTCTCTATGGTCTGACCCAGGGAGTCGTGTGGTCTGACCCATGGAGTCGTGTGGTCTGACCCAGGGAGTCGTGTGGTAAGGGCTACCAGTCATGTCTCTATGGTTTTACCCAGGGAGTCGTGTGGTCTGACCCAGGGAGTCGTGTGGTAAGGGCTACCAGTCATGTCTCTATGGTGTGACCCAGGGAGTCGTGTGGTCTGACCCAGGGAGTCATGTGGTAAGGGCTACCAGTCATGTCTCTATGGTCTGACCCAGGTAGTCGTGTGGTCTGACACAGGGAGTCGTGTGGTAAGGGCTACCAGTCATGTCTCTATGGTCTTACCCAGGGAGTCGTGTGGTCTGACCCAGGGCGTTGTGTGGTAAGGGCTACCAGTCATGTCTCTATGGTCTGACCCAGGGAGTCATGTGGTCTGACCCAGGGAGTCGTGTGGTAAGGGCTACCAGCCATGCCTCTATGGTCTGACCCAGGGAGTCGTGTGGTATGACCCAGGGAGTCGTGTGGTAAGGACTACCAGTCATGTCTCTATGGTCTGACCCAGGGAGTCGTGTGGTCTGACCCAGGGAGTCGTGTGGTAAGGGCTACCAGCCATGTCTCTATGGTCTGACCCAGGGAGTCGTGTGGTCTGACCCATGGAGTCGTGTGGTCTGACCCAGGGAGTCGTGTGGTAAGGGATACCAGTCATGTCTCTATGGTCTGACCCAGGGAGTCGTGTGGTCTGACCCAGGGAGTCGTGTGGTAAGGACTACCAGTCATTTCTCTATGGTCTGACCCAGGGAGTCGTGTGGTCTGACCCAGGGAGTCGTGTGGTAAGGGCTACCAGCCATGTCTCTATGGTCTCACCCAGGTTGTCGTGTGGTCTTAACCAGGGAGTTGTGTGATAAGGGCTACCAGCCATGTCTCTATGGTCTGACCCAGGGAGTCGTGTGGTCTGACCCAGGGAGTCGTGTGGTCTGACCCAGGGAGTCGTGTGGTCTGACCCAGGGAGTCGTGTGGTCTGACCCAGACAGTTGTGTGGTAAGGGCTACCAGTCATGCATCTATGGTCTGACCCAGGGAGTCGTGTGGTCTGACCCAGGGAGTCGTGTGGTAAGGACTACCAGTCAGGTCTCTATGGTCTGACCCAGGGAGTCGGGTGTTCTGACCCAGGGAGTCGTGTGGTAAGGACTACCAGTCATGTCTCTATGGTCTGACCCAGGGAGTCGTGTGGTCTGACCCAGGGAGTCATGTGGTAAGGGCTACCAGCCATGTCTCTATGGTCTGACCAAGGGAGTAGTGTGGTCTGAACCATGGAGTCGTGTGGTCTGACCCAGGGAGTCGTGTGCTCTGACCCAGGGAGTCGTGTGGTAAAGGCTACCAGTCATGTCTCTATGGTCTGACCCAGGGAGTCGTATAGTCTGACCCAGGGAGTCGTGTGGTTAGGGCTACCAGTCATGTCTCTATGGTCTGACCCAGGGAGTCGTGTGGTAAGTTCTACCAGTCATGTCTCTATGGTCTGACGCAGGGAGTCGTGTAGTATGACCCAGGGTGTCGTGTGGTAAGGACTACCAGTCATGTCTCTATGGTCTGAACCAGGGAGTCGTGTGGTAAGGGCTACCAGTCATGTCTCTATGGTCTGACGCAGGGAGTCGTGTGCTCTGACCCAGGGAGTCGTGTGGTAAAGGCTACCAGTCATGTCTCTATGGTCTGACCCAGGGAGTCGTATAGTCTGACCCATGGAGTAGTGTGTTCTGACCCAGAGAGTCATGTGGTAAGGGCTACCAGCCATGTCTCTTTGGTCTGACCCAGGGAGTCGTGTGGTAAGGCCTACCAGCCATGTCTCTATGGTCTGACCCAGGGAGTCGTGTGGTCTGACCCAGGGAGTCGTGTGGTAAGGGCTACCAGTCATGTCTCTATGGTCTGACCCAGGGATTCGTGTGGTCTGACCCAGGGAGTCGTGTGGTAAGGACTACCAGTCATTTCTCTATGGTCTGACGCAGGGAGTCGTGTGGTCTGACCCAGGGAGTCGTGTGGTAAGCACTACCAGTCATGTCTCTATGGTCTGACCCAGGGAGTCGTGTGGTAAGGGCTACCAGTCATGTCTCTATGGTCTGAAACCAGGTAGTCGAGTGGTCTGACCCAGGGAGTCGTGTGGTAAGGGCTACCAGTCATGTGTCTATGGTCTGACCCAGGGAGTCGTGTGGTCTGACCCAGGGCGTCGTGTGGGAGGTGCTACCAGTCATGTCTCTATGGTCTGACCCAGGGAGTCGTGTGGTCTGACCCAAGGAGTCGTGTGGTAAGGGCTACCAGCCATGTATATATGGTCTGACCAAGGGAGTCGTGTGGTAAGGGCTACCAGCCATGTCTCTGTGGTCTGACCCAGGGAGTCGTGTGGTAAGGGCTACCAGCCATGTATCTATGGTCTGACCCAGGGAGTCGTGTGGTAAGGCCTACCAGCCATGTCTCTATGATCTGACCCAGGGAGTCGTGTGGTCTGACCCATGGAGTAGTGTGTTCTGACCCAGGGAGTCATGTGGTAAGGGCTACCAGCCATGTCTCTATGGTCTGACCCAGGGAGTCGTGTGGTAAGGCCTACCAGCCATGTCTCTATGGTCTGACCCAGGGAGTCGTGTGGTCTGACCCATGGAGTCGTGTGGTCTGACCCAGGGAGTCATGTGGTAAGGGCTACCAGCCATGTCTCTATGGTCTGACCCAGGGAGTCGTGTGGTAAGGCCTACCAGCCATGTCTCTATGGTCTGACCCAGGGAGTCGTGTGGTCTGACTCAGGGAGTCGTGTGGTAAGGGCTACCAGTCATGTCTCTATGGTCTGACCCAGGGATTCGTGTGGTCTGACCCAGGGAGTCGTGTGGTAAGGACTACCAGTCATTTCTCTATGGTCTGACGCAGGGAGTCGTGTGGTCTGACCCAGGCAGTCGTGTGGTAAGGACTACCAGTCATGTCTCTATGGTCTGACCCAGGGAGTCGTGTGGTAAGGGCTACCAGTCATGTCTCTATGGTCTGAAACCAGGTAGTCGAGTGGTCTGACCCAGGGAGTCGTGTGGTAAGGGCTACCAGTCATGTGTCTATGGTCTGACCCAGGGAGTCGTGTGGTCTGACCCAGGGCGTCGTGTGGGAGGTGCTACCAGTCATGTCTCTATGGTCTGACCCAGGGAGTCGTGTGGTCTGACCCAAGGAGTCGTGTGGTAAGGGCTACCAGCCATGTATATATGGTCTGACCAAGGGAGTCGTGTGGTAAGGGCTACCAGCCATGTCTCTGTGGTCTGACCCAGGGAGTCGTGTGGTAAGGGCTACCAGCCATGTATCTATGGTCTGACCCAGGGAGTCGTGTGGTAAGGCCTACCAGCCATGTCTCTATGGTCTGACGCAGGGAGTCGTGTGGTCTGACCCATGGAGTAGTGTGTTCTGACCCAGGGAGTCATGTGGTAAGGGTTACCAGCCATGTCTCTATGGTCTGACCCAGGGAGTCGTGTGGTAAGGCCTACCAGCCATGTCTCTATGGTCTGACCCAGGGAGTCGTGTGGTCTGACCCATGGAGTCGTGTGGTCTGACCCAGGTAGTCGTGTGGTAAGGCCTACCAGCCATCTCTCTATGGTCTGACCCAGGGAGTCGTGTGGTCTGACCCATGGAGTCGTGTGGTAAGGGCTACCAGCCATGTATATATGGTCTGACCAAGGGAGTCGTGTGGTAAGGGCTACCAGCCATGTCTCTGTGGTCTGACCCAGGGAGTCGTGTGGTAAGGGCTACCAGCCATGTATCTATGGTCTGACCCAGGGAGTCGTGTGGTAAGGCCTACCAGCCATGTCTCTATGATCTGACCCAGGGAGTCGTGTGGTCTGACCCATGGAGTAGTGTGTTCTGACCCAGGGAGTCATGTGGTAAGGGCTACCAGCCATGTCTCTATGGTCTGACCCAGGGAGTCGTGTGGTAAGGCCTACCAGCCATGTCTCTATGGTCTGACCCAGGGAGTCGTGTGGTCTGACCCATGGAGTCGTGTGGTCTGACCCAGGGAGTCATGTGGTAAGGGCTACCAGCCATGTCTCTATGGTCTGACCCAGGGAGTCGTGTGGTAAGGCCTACCAGCCATGTCTCTATGGTCTGACCCAGGGAGTCGTGTGGTCTGACTCAGGGAGTCGTGTGGTAAGGGCTACCAGTCATGTCTCTATGGTCTGACCCAGGGATTCGTGTGGTCTGACCCAGGGAGTCGTGTGGTAAGGACTACCAGTCATTTCTCTATGGTCTGACGCAGGGAGTCGTGTGGTCTGACCCAGGCAGTCGTGTGGTAAGGACTACCAGTCATGTCTCTATGGTCTGACCCAGGGAGTCGTGTGGTAAGGGCTACCAGTCATGTCTCTATGGTCTGAAACCAGGTAGTCGAGTGGTCTGACCCAGGGAGTCGTGTGGTAAGGGCTACCAGTCATGTGTCTATGGTCTGACCCAGGGAGTCGTGTGGTCTGACCCAGGGCGTCGTGTGGGAGGTGCTACCAGTCATGTCTCTATGGTCCGACCCAGGGAGTCGTGTGGTCTGACCCAAGGAGTCGTGTGGTAAGGGCTACCAGCCATGTATATATGGTCTGACCAAGGGAGTCGTGTGGTAAGGGCTACCAGCCATGTCTCTGTGGTCTGACCCAGGGAGTCGTGTGGTAAGGGCTACCAGCCATGTATCTATGGTCTGACCCAGGGAGTCGTGTGGTAAGGCCTACCAGCCATGTCTCTATGGTCTGACGCAGGGAGTCGTGTGGTCTGACCCATGGAGTAGTGTGTTCTGACCCAGGGAGTCATGTGGTAAGGGTTACCAGCCATGTCTCTATGGTCTGACCCAGGGAGTCGTGTGGTAAGGCCTACCAGCCATGTCTCTATGGTCTGACCCAGGGAGTCGTGTGGTCTGACCCATGGAGTCGTGTGGTCTGACCCAGGTAGTCGTGTGGTAAGGCCTACCAGCCATCTCTCTATGGTCTGACCCAGGGAGTCGTGTGGTCTGACCCATGGAGTCGTGTGGTCTGACCCAGGGAGTCATGTGGTAAGGGCTACCAGTCATGTCTCTATGGTCTGACCCAGGTAGTCGTGTGGTCTGACCTAGGGAGTCGTGTGGTAAGGGCTATCAGTCATGTCTCTATGGTCTTACCCAGGGAGTCGTGTGGTCTGACCCAGGGCGTCGTGTGGTAAGGGCTACCAGTCATGTCTCTATGGTCTGACCCAGGGAGTCATGTGGTCTGACCCAGGGAGTCGTGTGGTAAGGGCTACCAGCCATGCCTCTATGGTCTGACCCAGGGAGTCGTGTGGTCTGACCCAGGGAGTCGTGTGGTAAGGACTACCAGTCATGTCTCTATGGTCTGACCCAGGGAGTCGTGTGGTCTGACCCAGGGAGTCGTGTGGTAAGGGCTACCAGCCATGTCTCTATGGTCTGACCCAGGGAGTCGTGTGGTCTGACCCATGGAGTCGTGTGGTCTGACCCAGGGAGTCGTGTGGTAAGGGCTACCAGTCATGTCTCTATGGTTTTACCCAGGGAGTCGTGTGGTCTGACCCAGGGAGTCGTGTGGTAAGGACTACCAGTCATTTCTCTATGGTCTGACGCAGGGAGTCGTGTGGTCTGACCCAGGGAGTGGTGTGGTAAGGCCTACCAGTCATGTCTCTATGGTCTGACCCAGGGAGTCGTGTGGTAAGGGCTACCAGTCATGTCTCTATGGTGTGACCCAGGGAGTCGTGTGGTCTGACCCAGGGAGTCATGTGGTAAGGGCTACCAGTAATGTCTCTATGGTCTGACCCAGGTAGTCGTGTGGTCTGACCCAGGGAGTCGTGTGGTAAGGGCTACCAGTCATGTCTCTATGGTCTTACCCAGGGAGTCGTGTGGTCTGACCCAGGGCGTTGTGTGGTAAGGGCTTCCAGTCATGTCTCTATGGTCTGACCCAGGGAGTCATGTGGTCTGACCCAGGGAGTCGTGTGGTAAGGGCTACCAGCCATGCCTCTATGGTCTGACCCAGGGAGTCGTGTGGTCTGACCCAGGGAGTCGTGTGGTAAGGACTACCAGTCATGTCTCTATGGTCTGACCCAGGGAGTCGTGTGGTCTGACCCAGGGAGTCGTGTGGTAAGGG
Source organism: Oncorhynchus kisutch (assembly GCF_002021735.2). Lineage (NCBI taxonomy): Eukaryota > Metazoa > Chordata > Actinopteri > Salmoniformes > Salmonidae > Oncorhynchus > Oncorhynchus kisutch. The sequence continues at coordinate 30,940,656 of NC_034174.2, forward strand.
CTACCAGCCATGTCTCTATGGTCTGACCCAGGGAGTCGTGTGGTCTGACCCATGGAGTCGTCTGGTCTGACCCAGGGAGTCGTGTGGTAAGGGATACCAGTCATGTCTCTATGGTCTGACCCAGGGAGTCGTGTGGTCTGACCCAGGGAGTCGTGTGGTAAGGACTACCAGTCATTTCTCTATGGTCTGACCCAGGGAGTCGTGTGGTCTGACCCAGGGAGTCGTGTGGTAAGGGCTACCAGCCATGTCTCTATGGTCTCACCCAGGTTGTCGTGTGGTCTTACCCAGGGAGTTGTGTGATAAGGGCTACCAGCCATGTCTCTATGGTCTGACCCAGGGAGTCGTGTGGTCTGACCCAGGGAGTCGTGTGGTCTGACCCAGGGAGTCGTGTGGTCTGACCCAGGGAGTCGTGTGGTCTGACCCAGACAGTTGTGTGGTAAGGGCTACCAGTCATGCATCTATGGTCTGACCCAGGGAGTCGTGTGGTCTGACCCAGGGAGTCGTGTGGTAAGGACTACCAGTCAGGTCTCTATGGTCTGACCCAGGGAGTCGTGTGTTCTGACCCAGGGAGTCGTGTGGTAAGGACTACCAGTCATGTCTCTATGGTCTGACCCAGGGAGTCGTGTGGTCTGACCCAGGGAGTCATGTGGTAAGGGCTACCAGCCATGTCTCTATGGTCTGACCAAGGGAGTAGTGTGGTCTGAACCATGGAGTCGTGTGGTCTGACCCAGGGAGTCGTGTGCTCTGACCCAGGGAGTCGTGTGGTAAAGGCTACCAGTCATGTCTCTATGGTCTGACCCAGGGAGTCGTATAGTCTGACCCAGGGAGTCGTGTGGTTAGGGCTACCAGTCATGTCTCTATGGTCTGACCCAGGGAGTCGTGTGGTAAGTTCTACCAGTCATGTCTCTATGGTCTGACGCAGGGAGTCGTGTGGTATGACCCAGGGTGTCGTGTGGTAAGGACTACCAGTCATGTCTCTATGGTCTGAACCAGGGAGTCGTGTGGTAAGGGCTACCAGTCATGTCTCTATGGTCTGACGCAGGGAGTCGTGTGCTCTGACCCAGGGAGTCGTGTGGTAAAGGCTACCAGTCATGTCTCTATGGTCTGACCCAGGGAGTCGTATAGTCTGACCCATGGAGTAGTGTGTTCTGACCCAGAGAGTCATGTGGTAAGGGCTACCAGCCATGTCTCTATGGTCTGACCCAGGGAGTCGTGTGGTAAGGCCTACCAGCCATGTCTCTATGGTCTGACCCAGGGAGTCGTGTGGTCTGACCCAGGGAGTCGTGTGGTAAGGGCTACCAGTCATGTCTCTATGGTCTGACCCAGGGATTCGTGTGGTCTGACCCAGGGAGTCGTGTGGTAAGGACTACCAGTCATTTCTCTATGGTCTGACGCAGGGAGTCGTGTGGTCTGACCCAGGGAGTCGTGTGGTAAGGACTACCAGTCATGTCTCTATGGTCTGACCCAGGGAGTCGTGTGGTAAGGGCTACCAGTCATGTCTCTATGGTCTGAAACCAGGTAGTCGAGTGGTCTGACCCAGGGAGTCGTGTGGTAAGGGCTACCAGTCATGTGTCTATGGTCTGACCCAGGGAGTCGTGTGGTCTGACCCAGGGCGTCGTGTGGGAGGTGCTACCAGTCATGTCTCTATGGTCTGACCCAGGGAGTCGTGTGGTCTGACCCAAGGAGTCGTGTGGTAAGGGCTACCAGCCATGTATATATGGTCTGACCAAGGGAGTCGTGTGGTAAGGGCTACCAGCCATGTCTCTGTGGTCTGACCCAGGGAGTCGTGTGGTAAGGGCTACCAGCCATGTATCTATGGTCTGACCCAGGGAGTCGTGTGGTAAGGCCTACCAGCCATGTCTCTATGATCTGACCCAGGGAGTCGTGTGGTCTGACCCATGGAGTAGTGTGTTCTGACCCAGGGAGTCATGTGGTAAGGGCTACCAGCCATGTCTCTATGGTCTGACCCAGGGAGTCGTGTGGTAAGGCCTACCAGCCATGTCTCTATGGTCTGACCCAGGGAGTCGTGTGGTCTGACCCATGGAGTCGTGTGGTCTGACCCAGGGAGTCATGTGGTAAGGGCTACCAGTCATGTCTCTATGGTCTGACCCAGGTAGTCGTGTGCTCTGACCCAGGGAGTCGTGTGGTAAGGGCTACCAGTCATGTCTCTATGGTCTTACCCAGGGAGTCGTGTGGTCTGACCCAGGGCGTCGTGTGGTAAGGGCTACCAGTCATGTCTCTATGGTCTAACCCAGGGAGTCATGTGGTCTGACCCAGGGAGTCGTGTGGTAAGGGCTACCAGCCATGCCTCTATGGTCTGACCCAGGGAGTCGTGTGGTCTGACCCAGGGAGTCGTGTGGTAAGGACTACCAGTCATGTCTCTATGGTCTGACCCAGGGGGTCGTGTGGTCTGACCCAGGGAGTCGTGTGGTAAGGGCTACCAGCCATGTCTCTATGGTCTGACCCAGGGAGTCGTGTGGTCTGACCCATGGAGTCGTGTGGTCTGACCCAGGGAGTCGTGTGGTAAGGGCTACCAGTCATGTCTCTATGGTCTGACCCAGGGAGTCGTGTGGTCTGACCCAGGTAGTCGTGTGGTCTGACCCAGGGAGTCGTGTGGTAAGGGCTATCAGTCATGTCTCTATGGTCTTACCCAGGGAGTCGTGTGGTCTGACCCAGGGCGTCGTGTGGTAAGGGCTACCAGTCATGTCTCTATGGTCTGACCCAGGGAGTCATGTGGTCTGACCCAGGGAGTCGTGTGGTAAGGGCTACCAGCCATGCCTCTATGGTCTGACCCAGGGAGTCGTGTGGTCTGACCCAGGGAGTCGTGTGGTAAGGACTACCAGTCATGTCTCTATGGTCTGACCCAGGGAGTCGTGTGGTCTGACCCAGGGAGTCATGTGGTAAGGGCTACCAGCCATGTCTCTATGGTCTGACCCAGGGAGTCGTGTGGTCTGACCCATGGAGTCGTGTGGTCTGACCCAGGGAGTCGTGTGGTAAGGGCTACCAGTCATGTCTCTATGGTCTGACCCAGGGAGTCGTGTGGTCTGACCCAGGGAGTCGTGTGGTAAGGACTACCAGTCATTTCTCTATGGTCTGACGCAGGGAGTCGTGTGGTCTGACCCAGGGAGTCGTGTGGTAAGGACTACCAGTCATGTCTCTATGGTCTGACCCAGGGAGTCGTGTGGTAAGGGCTACCAGTCATGTCTCTATGGTGTGACCCAGGGAGTCGTGTGGTCTGACCCAGGGAGTCATGTGGTAAGGGCTACCAGTCATGTCTCTATGGTCTGACCCAGGTAGTCGTGTGGTCTGACCCAGGGAGTCGTGTGGTAAGGGCTACCAGTCATGTCTCTATGGTCTTACCCAGGGAGTCGTGTGGTCTGACCCAGGGCGTCGTGTGGTAAGGGCTACCAGTCATGTCTCTATGGTCTGACCCAGGGAGTCATGTGGTCTGACCCAGGGAGTCGTGTGGTAAGGACTACCAGTCATGTCTCTATGGTCTGAACCAGGGAGTCGTGTGGTAAGGGCTACCAGTCATGTCTCTATGGTCTGACGCAGGGAGTCGTGTGCTCTGACCCAGGGAGTCGTGTGGTAAAGGCTACCAGTCATGTCTCTATGGTCTGACCCAGGGAGTCGTATAGTCTGACCCATGGAGTAGTGTGTTCTGACCCAGAGAGTCATGTGGTAAGGGCTACCAGCCATGTCTCTATGGTCTGACCCAGGGAGTCGTGTGGTAAGGCCTACCAGCCATGTCTCTATGGTCTGACCCAGGGAGTCGTGTGGTCTGACCCAGGGAGTCGTGTGGTAAGGGCTACCAGTCATGTCTCTATGGTCTGACCCAGGGATTCATGTGGTCTGACCCAGGGAGTCGTGTGGTAAGGACTACCAGTCATTTCTCTATGGTCTGACGCAGGGAGTCGTGTGGTCTGACCCAGGGAGTCGTGTGGTAAGGGCTACCAGTCATGTCTCTATGGTCTGAAACCAGGTAGTCGAGTGGTCTGACCCAGGGAGTCGTGTGGTAAGGGCTACCAGTCATGTGTCTATGGTCTGACCCAGGGAGTCGTGTGGTCTGACCCAGGGCGTCGTGTGGGAGGTGCTACCAGTCATGTCTCTATGGTCTGACCCAGGGAGTCGTGTGGTCTGACCCAAGGAGTCGTGTGGTAAGGGCTACCAGCCATGTATATATGGTCTGACCAAGGGAGTCGTGTGGTAAGGGCTACCAGACATGTCTCTGTGGTCTGACCCAGGGAGTCGTGTGGTAAGGGCTACCAGCCATGTCTCTATGGTCTTACCCAGGGAGTCGTGTGGTCTGACCCAGGGCGTCGTGTGGTAAGGGCTACCAGTCATGTCTCTATGGTCTGACCCAGGGAGTCATGTGGTCTGACCCAGGGAGTCGTGTGGTAAGGACTACCAGTCATGTCTCTATGGTCTGAACCAGGGAGTCGTGTGGTAAGGGCTACCAGTCATGTCTCTATGGTCTGACGCAGGGAGTCGTGTGCTCTGACCCAGGGAGTCATGTGGTAAAGGCTACCAGTCATGTCTCTATGGTCTGACCCAGGGAGTCGTATAGTCTGACCCATGGAGTAGTGTGTTCTGACCCAGAGAGTCATGTGGTAAGGGCTACCAGCCATGTCTCTATGGTCTGACCCAGGGAGTCGTGTGGTAAGGGCTACCAGTCATGCATCTATGGTCTGACCCAGGGAGTCGTGTGGTCTGACCCAGGGAGTCGTGTGGTAAGGGCTACCAGTCATGTCTCTATGGTCTGACCCAGGGAGTCGTGTGTTCTGACCCAGGGAGTCGTGTGGTAAGGACTACCAGTCATGTCTCTATGGTCTGACCCAGGGAGTCGTGTGGTCTGACCCAGGGAGTCGTGTGGTAAGGGCTACCAGCCATGTCTCTATGGTCTGACCAAGGGAGTAGTGTGGTCTGAACCATGGAGTCGTGTGGTCTGACCCAGGGAGTCGTGTGCTCTGACCCAGGGAGTCGTGTGGTAAAGGCTACCAGTCATGTCTCTATGGTCTGACCCAGGGAGTCGTATAGTCTGACCCAGGGAGTCGTGTGGTTAGGGCTACCAGTCATGTCTCTATGGTCTGACCCAGGGAGTCGTGTGGTAAGTTCTACCAGTCATGTCTCTATGGTCTGACGCAGGGAGTCGTGTGGTCTGACCCAGGGTGTCGTGTGGTAAGGACTACCAGTCATGTCTCTATGGTCTGAACCAGGGAGTCGTGTGGTAAGGGCTACCAGTCATGTCTCTATGGTCTGACGCAGGGAGTCGTGTGCTCTGACCCAGGGAGTCGTGTGGTAAAGGCTACCAGTCATGTCTCTATGGTCTGACCCAGGGAGTCGTATAGTCTGACCCATGGAGTAGTGTGTTCTGACCCAGAGAGTCATGTGGTAAGGGCTACCAGCCATGTCTCTATGGTCTGACCCAGGGAGTCGTGTGGTAAGGCCTACCAGCCATGTCTCTATGGTCTGACCCAGGGAGTCGTGTGGTCTGACCCAGGGAGTCGTGTGGTAAGGGCTACCAGTCATGTCTCTATGGTCTGACCCAGGGATTCGTGTGGTCTGACCCAGGGAGTCGTGTGGTAAGGACTACCAGTCATTTCTCTATGGTCTGACGCAGGGAGTCGTGTGGTCTGACCCAGGGAGTCGTGTGGTAAGGACTACCAGTCATGTCTCTATGGTCTGACCCAGGGAGTCGTGTGGTAAGGGCTACCAGTCATGTCTCTATGGTCTGAAACCAGGTAGTCGAGTGGTCTGACCCAGGGAGTCGTGTGGTAAGGGCTACCAGTCATGTGTCTATGGTCTGACCCAGGGAGTCGTGTGGTCTGACCCAGGGCGTCGTGTGGGAGGTGCTACCAGTCATGTCTCTATGGTCTGACCCAGGGAGTCGTGTGGTCTGACCCAAGGAGTCGTGTGGTAAGGGCTACCAGCCAGGTATATATGGTCTGACCAAGGGAGTCGTGTGGTAAGGGCTACCAGCCATGTCTCTGTGGTCTGACCCAGGGAGTCGTGTGGTAAGGGCTACCAGCCATGTATCTATGGTCTGACCCAGGGAGTCGTGTGGTAAGGCCTACCAGCCATGTCTCTATGGTCTGACCCAGGGAGTCGTGTGGTCTGACCCATGGAGTAGTGTGTTCTGACCCAGGGAGTCATGTGGTAAGGGCTACCAGCCATGTCTCTATGGTCTGACCCAGGGAGTCGTGTGGTAAGGCCTACCAGCCATGTCTCTATGGTCTGACCCAGGGAGTCGTGTGGTCTGACCCATGGAGTCGTGTGGTCTGACCCAGGGAGTCATGTGGTAAGGGCTACCAGTCATGTCTCTATGGTCTGACCCAGGTAGTCGTGTGGTAAGGCCTACCAGCCATGTCTCTATGGTCTGACCCAGGGAGTCGTGTGGTCTGACCCATGGAGTCGTGTGGTCTGACCCAGGGAGTCATGTGGTAAGGGCTACCAGTCATGTCTCTATGGTCTGACCCAGGTAGTCGTGTGGTCTGACCCAGGGAGTCGTGTGGTAAGGGCTATCAGTCATGTCTCTATGGTCTTACCCAGGGAGTCGTGTGGTCTGACCCAGGGCGTCGTGTGGTAAGGGCTACCAGTCATGTCTCTATGGTCTGACCCAGGGAGTCATGTGGTCTGACCCAGGGAGTCGTGTGGTAAGGGCTACCAGCCATGCCTCTATGGTCTGACCCAGGGAGTCGTGTGGTCTGACCCAGGGAGTCGTGTGGTAAGGACTACCAGTCATGTCTCTATGGTCTGACCCAGGGAGTCGTGTGGTCTGACCCAGGGAGTCGTGTGGTAAGGGCTACCAGCCATGTCTCTATGGTCTGACCCAGGGAGTCGTGTGGTCTGACCCATGGAGTCGTGTGGTCTGACCCAGGGAGTCGTGTGGTAAGGGCTACCAGTCATGTCTCTATGGTCTGACCCAGGGAGTCGTGTGGTCTGACCCAGGGAGTCGTGTGGTAAGGACTACCAGTCATTTCTCTATGGTCTGACGCAGGGAGTCGTGTGGTCTGACCCAGGGAGTCGTGTGGTAAGGACTACCAGTCATGTCTCTATGGTCTGACCCAGGGAGTCATGTGGTAAGGGCTACCAGTCATGTCTCTATGGTGTGACCCAGGGAGTCGTGTGGTCTGACCCAGGGAGTCATGTGGTAAGGGCTACCAGTCATGTCTCTATGGTCTGACCCAGGTAGTCGTGTGGTCTGACCCAGGGAGTCGTGTGGTAAGGGCTACCAGTCATGTCTCTATGGTCTTACCCAGGGAGTCGTGTGGTCTGACCCAGGGCGTCGTGTGGTAAGGGCTACCAGTCATGTCTCTATGGTCTGACCCAGGGAGTCATGTGGTCTGACCCAGGGAGTCGTGTGGTAAGGGCTACCAGCCATGCCTCTATGGTCTTACCCAGGGAGTCGTGTGGTCTGACCCAGGGAGTCGTGTGGTAAGGACTACCAGCCATGTCTCTATGGTCTGACCCAGGGAGTCGTGTGGTCTGACCCATGGAGTCGTGTGGTCTGACCCAGGGAGTCGTGTGGTAAGGGGTACCAGTCATGTCTCTATGGTCTGACCCAGGGAGTCGTGTGGTCTGACCCAGGGAGTCGTGTGGTAAGGACTACCAGTCATTTCTCTATGGTCTGACCCAGGGAGTCGTGTGGTCTGACCCAGGGAGTCGTGTGGTAAGGGCTACCAGCCATGTCTCTATGATCTCACCCAGGTTGTCGTGTGGTCTTACCCAGGGAGTTGTGTGATAAGGGCTACCAGCCATGTCTCTATGGTCTGACCCAGGGAGTCGTGTGGTCTGACCCAGGGAGTCGTGTGGTCTGACCCAGGGAGTCGTGTGGTCTGACCCAGGGAGTCGTGTGGTCTGACCCAGACAGTTGTGTGGTAAGGGCTACCAGTCATGCATCTATGGTCTGACCCAGGGAGTCGTGTGGTCTGACCCAGGGAGTCGTGTGGTAAGGGCTACCAGTCAGGTCTCTATGGTCTGACCCAGGGAGTCGTGTGTTCTGACCCAGGGAGTCGTGTGGTAAGGACTACCAGTCATGTCTCTATGGTCTGACCCAGGGAGTCGTGTGGTCTGACCCAGGGAGTCGTGTGGTAAGGGCTACCAGCCATGTCTCTATGGTCTGACCAAGGGAGTAGTGTGGTCTGAACCATGGAGTCGTGTGGTCTGACCCAGGGAGTCGTGTGCTCTGACCCAGGGAGTCGTGTGGTAAAGGCTACCAGTCATGTCTCTATGGTCTGACCCAGGGAGTCGTATAGTCTGACCCAGGGAGTCGTGTGGTTAGGGCTACCAGTCATGTCTCTATGGTCTGACCCAGGGAGTCGTGTGGTAAGTTCTACCAGTCATGTCTCTATGGTCTGACGCAGGGAGTCGTGTGGTCTGACCCAGGGTGTCGTGTGGTAAGGACTACCAGTCATGTCTCTATGGTCTGAACCAGGGAGTCGTGTGGTAAGGGCTACCAGTCATGTCTCTATGGTCTGACGCAGGGAGTCGTGTGCTCTGACCCAGGGAGTCGTGTGGTAAAGGCTACCAGTCATGTCTCTATGGTCTGACCCAGGGAGTCGTATAGTCTGACCCATGGAGTAGTGTGTTCTGACCCAGAGAGTCATGTGGTAAGGGCTACCAGCCATGTCTCTATGGTCTGACCCAGGGAGTCGTGTGGTAAGGCCTACCAGCCATGTCTCTATGGTCTGACCCAGGGAGTCGTATAGTCTGACCCATGGAGTAGTGTGTTCTGACCCAGGGAGTCGTGTGGTCTGACCCAGGGCGTCGTGTGGGAGGTGCTACCAGTCATGTCTCTATGGTCTGACCCAGGGAGTCGTGTGGTCTGACCCAAGGAGTCGTGTGGTAAGGGCTACCAGCCATGTATATATGGTCTGACCAAGGGAGTCGTGTGGTAAGGGCTACCAGCCATGTCTCTGTGGTCTGACCCAGGGAGTCGTGTGGTAAGGGCTACCAGCCATGTATCTATGGTCTGACCCAGGGAGTCGTGTGGTAAGGCCTACCAGCCATGTCTCTATGGTCTGACCCAGGGAGTCGTGTGGTCTGACCCATGGAGTAGTGTGTTCTGACCCAGGGAGTCATGTGGTAAGGGCTACCAGCCATGTCTCTATGGTCTGACCCAGGGAGTCGTGTGGTAAGGCCTACCAGCCATGTCTCTATGGTCTGACCCAGGGAGTCGTGTGGTCTGACCCATGGAGTCGTGTGGTCTGACCCAGGGAGTCGTGTGGTTAGGGCTACCAGTCATGTCTCTATGGTCTGACCCAGGGAGTCGTATAGTCTGACCCAGGGAGTCATGTGGTAAGGGCTACCAGCCATGTCTCTATGGTCTGACCCAGGGAGTCGTGTGGTAAGGCCTACCAGCCATGTCTCTATGGTCTGACCCAGGGAGTCGTGTGGTCTGACCCATGGAGTCGTGTGGTCTGACCCAGGGAGTCATGTGGTAAGGGCTACCAGTCATGTCTCTATGGTCTGACCCAGGTAGTCGTGTGGTAAGGCCTACCAGCCATGTCTCTATGGTCTGACCCAGGGAGTCGTGTGGTCTGACCCATGGAGTCGTGTGGTCTGACCCAGGGAGTCATGTGGTAAGGGCTACCAGTCATGTCTCTATGGTCTGACCCAGGTAGTCGTGTGGTCTGACCCAGGGAGTTGTGTGGTAAGGGCTATCAGTCATGTCTCTATGGTCTTACCCAGGGAGTCGTGTGGTCTGACCCAGGGCGTCGTGTGGTAAGGGCTACCAGTCATGTCTCTATGGTCTGACCCAGGGAGTCATGTGGTCTGACCCAGGGAGTCGTGTGGTAAGGGCTACCAGCCATGCCTCTATGGTCTGACCCAGGGAGTCGTGTGGTCTGACCCAGGGAGTCGTGTGGTAAGGACTACCAGTCATGTCTCTATGGTCTGACCCAGGGAGTCGTGTGGTCTGACCCAGGGAGTCGTGTGGTAAGGGCTACCAGCCATGTCTCTATGGTCTGACCCAGGGAGTCGTGTGGTCTGACCCATGGAGTCGTGTGGTCTGACCCAGGGAGTCGTGTGGTAAGGGCTACCAGTCATGTCTCTATGGTCTGACCCAGGGAGTCGTGTGGTCTGACCCAGGGAGTCGTGTGGTAAGGACTACCAGTCATTTCTCTATGGTCTGACGCAGGGAGTCGTGTGGTCTGACCCAGGGAGTCGTGTGGTAAGGACTACCAGTCATGTCTCTATGGTCTGACCCAGGGAGTCATGTGGTAAGGGCTACCAGTCATGTCTCTATGGTGTGACCCAGGGAGTCGTGTGGTCTGACCCAGGGAGTCATGTGGTAAGGGCTACCAGTCATGTCTCTATGGTCTGACCCAGGTAGTCGTGTGGTCTGACCCAGGGAGTCGTGTGGTAAGGGCTACCAGTCATGTCTCTATGGTCTTACCCAGGGAGTCGTGTGGTCTGACCCAGGGCGTCGTGTGGTAAGGGCTACCAGTCATGTCTCTATGGTCTGACCCAGGGAGTCATGTGGTCTGACCCAGGGAGTCGTGTGGTAAGGGCTACCAGCCATGCCTCTATGGTCTTACCCAGGGAGTCGTGTGGTCTGACCCAGGGAGTCGTGTGGTAAGGACTACCAGCCATGTCTCTATGGTCTGACCCAGGGAGTCGTGTGGTCTGACCCATGGAGTCGTGTGGTCTGACCCAGGGAGTCGTGTGGTAAGGGGTACCAGTCATGTCTCTATGGTCTGACCCAGGGAGTCGTGTGGTCTGACCCAGGGAGTCGTGTGGTAAGGACTACCAGTCATTTCTCTATGGTCTGACCCAGGGAGTCGTGTGGTCTGACCCAGGGAGTCGTGTGGTAAGGGCTACCAGCCATGTCTCTATGATCTCACCCAGGTTGTCGTGTGGTCTTACCCAGGGAGTTGTGTGATAAGGGCTACCAGCCATGTCTCTATGGTCTGACCCAGGGAGTCGTGTGGTCTGACCCAGGGAGTCGTGTGGTCTGACCCAGGGAGTCGTGTGGTCTGACCCAGGGAGTCGTGTGGTCTGACCCAGACAGTTGTGTGGTAAGGGCTACCAGTCATGCATCTATGGTCTGACCCAGGGAGTCGTGTGGTCTGACCCAGGGAGTCGTGTGGTAAGGGCTACCAGTCAGGTCTCTATGGTCTGACCCAGGGAGTCGTGTGTTCTGACCCAGGGAGTCGTGTGGTAAGGACTACCAGTCATGTCTCTATGGTCTGACCCAGGGAGTCGTGTGGTCTGACCCAGGGAGTCGTGTGGTAAGGGCTACCAGCCATGTCTCTATGGTCTGACCAAGGGAGTAGTGTGGTCTGAACCATGGAGTCGTGTGGTCTGACCCAGGGAGTCGTGTGCTCTGACCCAGGGAGTCGTGTGGTAAAGGCTACCAGTCATGTCTCTATGGTCTGACCCAGGGAGTCGTATAGTCTGACCCAGGGAGTCGTGTGGTTAGGGCTACCAGTCATGTCTCTATGGTCTGACCCAGGGAGTCGTGTGGTAAGTTCTACCAGTCATGTCTCTATGGTCTGACGCAGGGAGTCGTGTGGTCTGACCCAGGGTGTCGTGTGGTAAGGACTACCAGTCATGTCTCTATGGTCTGAACCAGGGAGTCGTGTGGTAAGGGCTACCAGTCATGTCTCTATGGTCTGACGCAGGGAGTCGTGTGCTCTGACCCAGGGAGTCGTGTGGTAAAGGCTACCAGTCATGTCTCTATGGTCTGACCCAGGGAGTCGTATAGTCTGACCCATGGAGTAGTGTGTTCTGACCCAGAGAGTCATGTGGTAAGGGCTACCAGCCATGTCTCTATGGTCTGACCCAGGGAGTCGTGTGGTAAGGCCTACCAGCCATGTCTCTATGGTCTGACCCAGGGAGTCGTATAGTCTGACCCATGGAGTAGTGTGTTCTGACCCAGGGAGTCGTGTGGTCTGACCCAGGGCGTCGTGTGGGAGGTGCTACCAGTCATGTCTCTATGGTCTGACCCAGGGAGTCGTGTGGTCTGACCCAAGGAGTCGTGTGGTAAGGGCTACCAGCCATGTATATATGGTCTGACCAAGGGAGTCGTGTGGTAAGGGCTACCAGCCATGTCTCTGTGGTCTGACCCAGGGAGTCGTGTGGTAAGGGCTACCAGCCATGTATCTATGGTCTGACCCAGGGAGTCGTGTGGTAAGGCCTACCAGCCATGTCTCTATGGTCTGACCCAGGGAGTCGTGTGGTCTGACCCATGGAGTAGTGTGTTCTGACCCAGGGAGTCATGTGGTAAGGGCTACCAGCCATGTCTCTATGGTCTGACCCAGGGAGTCGTGTGGTAAGGCCTACCAGCCATGTCTCTATGGTCTGACCCAGGGAGTCGTGTGGTCTGACCCATGGAGTCGTGTGGTCTGACCCAGGGAGTCGTGTGGTTAGGGCTACCAGTCATGTCTCTATGGTCTGACCCAGGGAGTCGTATAGTCTGACCCAGGGAGTCGTGTGGTTAGGGCTACCAGTCATGTCTCTATGGTCTGACCCAGGGAGTCGTGTGGTAAGTTCTACCAGTCATGTCTCTATGGTCTGACCCAGGGAGTCGTGTGGTCTGACCCAGGGAGTCGTGTGGTAAGGGCTACCAGCCATGTCTCTATGGTCTCACCCAGGTTGTCGTGTGGTCTTACCCAGGGAGTTGTGTGATAAGGGCTACCAGCCATGTCTCTATGGTCTGACCCAGGGAGTCGTGTGGTCTGACCCAGGGAGTCGTGTGGTCTGACCCAGGGAGTCGTGTGGTTAGGGCTACCAGTCATGTCTCTATGGTCTGACCCAGGGAGTCGTGTGGTAAGTTCTACCAGTCATGTCTCTATGGTCTGACCCAGGGAGTCGTGTGGTCTGACCCAGGGAGTCGTGTGGTAAGGGCTACCAGCCATGCCTCTATGGTCTGACCCAGGGAGTCGTGTGGTCTGACCCAGGGAGTCGTGTGGTAAGGACTACCAGTCATGTCTCTATGGTCTGACCCAGGGAGTCGTGTGGTCTGACCCAGGGAGTCGTGTGGTAAGGGCTACCAGCCATGTCTCTATGGTCTGACCCAGGGAGTCGTGTGGTCTGACCCATGGAGTCGTGTGGTCTGACCCAGGGAGTCGTGTGGTAAGGGCTACCAGTCATGTCTCTATGGTCTGACCCAGGGAGTCGTGTGGTCTGACCCAGGGAGTCGTGTGGTAAGGACTACCAGTCATTTCTCTATGGTCTGACCCAGGGAGTCGTGTGGTCTGACCCAGGGAGTCGTGTGGTAAGGGCTACCAGCCATGTCTCTATGGTCTCACCCAGGTTGTCGTGTGGTCTTACCCAGGGAGTTGTGTGATAAGGGCTACCAGCCATGTCTCTATGGTCTGACCCAGGGAGTCGTGTGGTCTGACCCAGGGAGTCGTGTGGTCTGACCCAGGGAGTCGTGTGGTCTGACCCAGACAGTTGTGTGGTAAGGGCTACCAGTCATGTATCTATGGTCTGACCCAGGGAGTCGTGTGGTCTGACCCAGGGAGTCGTGTGGTAAGGGCTACCAGTCAGGTCTCTATGGTCTGACCCAGGGAGTCGTGTGTTCTGACCCAGGGAGTCGTGTGGTAAGGACTACCAGTCATGTCTCTATGGTCTGACCCAGGGAGTCGTGTGGTCTGACCCAGGGAGTCGTGTGGTAAGGGCTACCAGCCATGTCTCTATGGTCTGACCAAGGGAGTAGTGTGGTCTGAACCATGGAGTCGTGTGGTCTGACCCAGGGAGTCGTGTGCTCTGACCCAGGGAGTCGTGTGGTAAAGGCTACCAGTCATGTCTCTATGGTCTGACCCAGGGAGTCGTATAGTCTGACCCAGGGAGTCGTGTGGTTAGGGCTACCAGTCATGTCTCTATGGTCTGACCCAGGGAGTCGTGTGGTAAGTTCTACCAGTCATGTCTCTATGGTCTGACCCAGGGAGTCATGTGGTCTGACCCAGGGAGTCGTGTGGTAAGGGCTACCAGCCATGTCTCTATGGTCTCACCCAGGTTGTCGTGTGGTCTTACCCAGGGAGTTGTGTGATAAGGGCTACCAGCCATGTCTCTATGGTCTGACCCAGGGAGTCGTGTGGTCTGACCCAGGGAGTCGTGTGGTCTGACCCAGGGAGTCGTGTGGTTAGGGCTACCAGTCATGTCTCTATGGTCTGACCCAGGGAGTCGTGTGGTAAGTTCTACCAGTCATGTCTCTATGGTCTGACCCAGGGAGTCGTGTGGTCTGACCCAGGGAGTCGTGTGGTAAGGGCTACCAGCCATGTCTCTATGGTCTCACCCAGGTTGTCGTGTGGTCTTACCCAGGGAGTTGTGTGATAAGGGCTACCAGCCATGTCTCTATGGTCTGACCCAGGGAGTCGTGTGGTCTGACCCAGGGAGTCGTGTGGTCTGACCCAGGGAGTCGTGTGGTCTGACCCAGACAGTTGTGTGGTAAGGGCTACCAGTCATGTATCTATGGTCTGACCCAGGGAGTCGTGTGGTCTGACCCAGGGAGTCGTGTGGTAAGGGCTACCAGTCAGGTCTCTATGGTCTGACCCAGGGAGTCGTGTGTTCTGACCCAGGGAGTCGTGTGGTAAGGACTACCAGTCATGTCTCTATGGTCTGACCCAGGGAGTCGTGTGGTCTGACCCAGGGAGTCGTGTGGTAAGGGCTACCAGCCATGTCTCTATGGTCTGACCAAGGGAGTAGTGTGGTCTGAACCATGGAGTCGTGTGGTCTGACCCAGGGAGTCGTGTGCTCTGACCCAGGGAGTCGTGTGGTAAAGGCTACCAGTCATGTCTCTATGGTCTGACCCAGGGAGTCGTATAGTCTGACCCAGGGAGTCGTGTGGTTAGGGCTACCAGTCATGTCTCTATGGTCTGACCCAGGGAGTCGTGTGGTAAGTTCTACCAGTCATGTCTCTATGGTCTGACCCAGGGAGTCGTGTGGTCTGACCCAGGGAGTCGTGTGGTAAGGGCTACCAGCCATGTCTCTATGGTCTCACCCAGGTTGTCGTGTGGTCTTACCCAGGGAGTTGTGTGATAAGGGCTACCAGCCATGTCTCTATGGTCTGACCCAGGGAGTCGTGTGGTCTGACCCAGGGAGTCGTGTGGTCTGACCCAGGGAGTCGTGTGGTTAGGGCTACCAGTCATGTCTCTATGGTCTGACCCAGGGAGTCGTGTGGTAAGTTCTACCAGTCATGTCTCTATGGTCTGACCCAGGGAGTCGTGTGGTCTGACCCAGGGAGTCGTGTGGTAAGGGCTACCAGCCATGTCTCTATGGTCTCACCCAGGTTGTCGTGTGGTCTTACCCAGGGAGTTGTGTGATAAGGGCTACCAGCCATGTCTCTATGGTCTGACCCAGGGAGTCGTGTGGTCTGACCCAGGGAGTCGTGTGGTCTGACCCAGGGAGTCGTGTGGTCTGACCCAGACAGTTGTGTGGTAAGGGCTACCAGTCATGTATCTATGGTCTGACCCAGGGAGTCGTGTGGTCTGACCCAGGGAGTCGTGTGGTAAGGGCTACCAGTCAGGTCTCTATGGTCTGACCCAGGGAGTCGTGTGGTAAGTTCTACCAGTCATGTCTCTATGGTCTGACGCAGGGAGTCGTGTGGTCTGACCCAGGGAGTCGTGTGGTAAGGACTACCAGTCATGTCTCTATGGTCTGAACCAGGGAGTCGTGTTGTAAGGGCTACCAGTCATGTCTCTATGGTCTGACGCAGGGAGTCGTGTGCTCTGACCCAGGGAGTCGTGTGGTAAAGGCTACCAGTCATGTCTCTATGGTCTGACCCAGGGAGTCGTATAGTCTGACCCAGGGAGTCGTGTGGTTAGGGCTACCAGTCATGTCTCTATGGTCTGACCCAGGGAGTCGTGTGGTAAGTTCTACCAGTCATGTCTCTATGGTCTGACGCAGGGAGTCGTGTGGTCTGACCCAGGGAGTCGTGTGGTAAGGACTACCAGTCATGTCTCTATGGTCTGAACCAGGGAGTCGTGTGGTAAGGGCTACCAGTCATGTCTCTATGGTCTGACGCAGGGAGTCGTGTGCTCTGACCCAGGGAGTCGTGTGGTAAAGGCTACCAGTCATGTCTCTATGGTCTGACCCAGGGAGTCGTATAGTCTGACCCATGGAGTAGTGTGTTCTGACCCAGGGAGTCATCTGGTAAGGGCTACCAGCCATGTCTCTATGGTCTGACCCAGGGAGTCGTGTGGTAAGGCCTACCAGCCACGTCTCTATGGTCTGACCCAGGGAGTCGTGTGGTCTGACCCAGGGAGTCGTGTGGTAAGGGCTACCAGTCATGTCTCTATGGTCTGACCCAGGGATTCGTGTGGTCTGACCCAGGGAGTCGTGTGGTAAGGACTACCAGTCATTTCTCTATGGTCTGACGCAGGGAGTCGTGTGGTCTGACCCAGGGAGTCGTGTGGTAAGGACTACCAGTCATGTCTCTATGGTCTGACCCAGGGAGTCGTGTGGTAAGGGCTACCAGTCATGTCTCTATGGTGTGACCCAGGGAGTCGTGTGGTCTGACCCAGGGAGTCATGTGGTAAGGGATACCAGTCATGTCTCTATGGTCTGACCCAGGTAGTCGTGTGGTCTGACCCAGGGAGTCGTGTGGTAAGGGCTACCAGTCATGTCTCTATGGTCTTACCCAGGGAGTCGTGTGGTCTGACCCAGGGCGTCGTGTGGTAAGGGCTACCAGTCATGTCTCTATGGTCTGACCCAGGGAGTCATGTGGTCTGACCCAGGGAGTCGTGTGGTAAGGGCTACCAGCCATGCCTCTATGGTCTGACCCAGGGAGTCGTGTGGTCTGACCCAGGGAGTCGTGTGGTAAGGGCTACCAGTCAGGTCTCTATGGTCTGACCCAGGGAGTCGTGTGTTCTGACCCAGGGAGTCGTGTGGTAAGGACTACCAGTCATGTCTCTATGGTCTGACCCAGGGAGTCGTGTGGTCTGACCCAGGGAGTCGTGTGGTAAGGGCTACCAGCCATGTCTCTATGGTCTGACCAAGGGAGTAGTGTGGTCTGAACCATGGAGTCGTGTGGTCTGACCCAGGGAGTCGTGTGCTCTGACCCAGGGAGTCGTGTGGTAAAGGCTACCAGTCATGTCTCTATGGTCTGACCCAGGGAGTCGTATAGTCTGACCCAGGGAGTCGTGTGGTTAGGGCTACCAGTCATGTCTCTATGGTCTGACCCAGGGAGTCGTGTGGTAAGTTCTACCAGTCATGTCTCTATGGTCTGACGCAGGGAGTCGTGTGGTCTGACCCAGGGTGTCGTGTGGTAAGGACTACCAGTCATGTCTCTATGGTCTGAACCAGGGAGTCGTGTGGTAAGGGCTACCAGTCATGTCTCTATGGTCTGACGCAGGGAGTCGTGTGCTCTGACCCAGGGAGTCGTGTGGTAAAGGCTACCAGTCATGTCTCTATGGTCTGACCCAGGGAGTCGTATAGTCTGACCCATGGAGTAGTGTGTTCTGACCCAGAGAGTCATGTGGTAAGGGCTACCAGCCATGTCTCTATGGTCTGACCCAGGGAGTCGTGTGGTAAGGCCTACCAGCCATGTCTCTATGGTCTGACCCAGGGAGTCGTGTGGTCTGACCCAGGGAGTCGTGTGGTAAGGGCTACCAGTCATGTCTCTATGGTCTGACCCAGGGATTCGTGTGGTCTGACCCAGGGAGTCGTGTGGTAAGGACTACCAGTCATTTCTCTATGGTCTGACGCAGGGAGTCGTGTGGTCTGACCCAGGGAGTCGTGTGGTAAGGACTACCAGTCATGTCTCTATGGTCTGACCCAGGGAGTCGTGTGGTAAGGGCTACCAGTCATGTCTCTATGGTCTGAAACCAGGTAGTCGAGTGGTCTGACCCAGGGAGTCGTGTGGTAAGGGCTACCAGTCATGTGTCTATGGTCTGACCCAGGGAGTCGTGTGGTCTGACCCAGGGCGTCGTGTGGGAGGTGCTACCAGTAATGTCTCTATGGTCTGACCCAGGGAGTCGTGTGGTCTGACCCAAGGAGTCGTGTGGTAAGGGCTACCAGCCATGTATATATGGTCTGACCAAGGGAGTCGTGTGGTAAGGGCTACCAGCCATGTCTCTGTGGTCTGACCCAGGGAGTCGTGTGGTAAGGGCTACCAGCCATGTATCTATGGTCTGACCCAGGGAGTCGTGTGGTAAGGCCTACCAGCCATGTCTCTATGGTCTGACCCAGGGAGTCGTGTGGTCTGACCCATGGAGTAGTGTGTTCTGACCCAGGGAGTCATGTGGTAAGGGCTACCAGCCATGTCTCTATGGTCTGACCCAGGGAGTCGTGTGGTAAGGGCTACCAGCCATGTCTCTATGGTCTGACCCAGGGAGTCGTGTGGTAAGGCCTACCAGCCATGTCTCTATGGTCTGACCCAGGGAGTCGTGTGGTAAGGCCTACCAGCCATGTCTCTATGGTCTGACCCAGGGAGTCGTGTGGTCTGACCCAGGGAGTCGTGTGGTCTGACCCAGGGAGTCGTGTGGTCTGACCCAGACAGTTGTGTGGTAAGGGCTACCAGTCATGTATCTATGGTCTGACCCAGGGAGTCGTGTGGTCTGACCCAGGGAGTCGTGTGGTAAGGGCTACCAGTCAGGTCTCTATGGTCTGACCCAGGGAGTCGTGTGTTCTGACCCAGGGAGTCGTGTGGTAAGGACTACCAGTCATGTCTCTATGGTCTGACCCAGGGAGTCGTGTGGTCTGACCCAGGGAGTCGTGTGGTAAGGGCTACCAGCCATGTCTCTATGGTCTGACCAAGGGAGTAGTGTGGTCTGAACCATGGAGTCGTGTGGTCTGACCCAGGGAGTCGTGTGCTCTGACCCAGGGAGTCGTGTGGTAAAGGCTACCAGTCATGTCTCTATGGTCTGACCCAGGGAGTCGTATAGTCTGACCCAGGGAGTCGTGTGGTTAGGGCTACCAGTCATGTCTCTATGGTCTGACCCAGGGAGTCGTGTGGTAAGTTCTACCAGTCATGTCTCTATGGTCTGACCCAGGGAGTCATGTGGTCTGACCCAGGGAGTCGTGTGGTAAGGGCTACCAGCCATGTCTCTATGGTCTCACCCAGGTTGTCGTGTGGTCTTACCCAGGGAGTTGTGTGATAAGGGCTACCAGCCATGTCTCTATGGTCTGACCCAGGGAGTCGTGTGGTCTGACCCAGGGAGTCGTGTGGTCTGACCCAGGGAGTCGTGTGGTTAGGGCTACCAGTCATGTCTCTATGGTCTGACCCAGGGAGTCGTGTGGTAAGTTCTACCAGTCATGTCTCTATGGTCTGACCCAGGGAGTCGTGTGGTCTGACCCAGGGAGTCGTGTGGTAAGGGCTACCAGCCATGTCTCTATGGTCTCACCCAGGTTGTCGTGTGGTCTTACCCAGGGAGTTGTGTGATAAGGGCTACCAGCCATGTCTCTATGGTCTGACCCAGGGAGTCGTGTGGTCTGACCCAGGGAGTCGTGTGGTCTGACCCAGGGAGTCGTGTGGTCTGACCCAGACAGTTGTGTGGTAAGGGCTACCAGTCATGTATCTATGGTCTGACCCAGGGAGTCGTGTGGTCTGACCCAGGGAGTCGTGTGGTAAGGGCTACCAGTCAGGTCTCTATGGTCTGACCCAGGGAGTCGTGTGTTCTGACCCAGGGAGTCGTGTGGTAAGGACTACCAGTCATGTCTCTATGGTCTGACCCAGGGAGTCGTGTGGTCTGACCCAGGGAGTCGTGTGGTAAGGGCTACCAGCCATGTCTCTATGGTCTGACCAAGGGAGTAGTGTGGTCTGAACCATGGAGTCGTGTGGTCTGACCCAGGGAGTCGTGTGCTCTGACCCAGGGAGTCGTGTGGTAAAGGCTACCAGTCATGTCTCTATGGTCTGACCCAGGGAGTCGTATAGTCTGACCCAGGGAGTCGTGTGGTTAGGGCTACCAGTCATGTCTCTATGGTCTGACCCAGGGAGTCGTGTGGTAAGTTCTACCAGTCATGTCTCTATGGTCTGACCCAGGGAGTCGTGTGGTCTGACCCAGGGAGTCGTGTGGTAAGGGCTACCAGCCATGTCTCTATGGTCTCACCCAGGTTGTCGTGTGGTCTTACCCAGGGAGTTGTGTGATAAGGGCTACCAGCCATGTCTCTATGGTCTGACCCAGGGAGTCGTGTGGTCTGACCCAGGGAGTCGTGTGGTCTGACCCAGGGAGTCGTGTGGTTAGGGCTACCAGTCATGTCTCTATGGTCTGACCCAGGGAGTCGTGTGGTAAGTTCTACCAGTCATGTCTCTATGGTCTGACCCAGGGAGTCGTGTGGTCTGACCCAGGGAGTCGTGTGGTAAGGGCTACCAGCCATGTCTCTATGGTCTCACCCAGGTTGTCGTGTGGTCTTACCCAGGGAGTTGTGTGATAAGGGCTACCAGCCATGTCTCTATGGTCTGACCCAGGGAGTCGTGTGGTCTGACCCAGGGAGTCGTGTGGTCTGACCCAGGGAGTCGTGTGGTCTGACCCAGACAGTTGTGTGGTAAGGGCTACCAGTCATGTATCTATGGTCTGACCCAGGGAGTCGTGTGGTCTGACCCAGGGAGTCGTGTGGTAAGGGCTACCAGTCAGGTCTCTATGGTCTGACCCAGGGAGTCGTGTGGTAAGTTCTACCAGTCATGTCTCTATGGTCTGACGCAGGGAGTCGTGTGGTCTGACCCAGGGAGTCGTGTGGTAAGGACTACCAGTCATGTCTCTATGGTCTGAACCAGGGAGTCGTGTTGTAAGGGCTACCAGTCATGTCTCTATGGTCTGACGCAGGGAGTCGTGTGCTCTGACCCAGGGAGTCGTGTGGTAAAGGCTACCAGTCATGTCTCTATGGTCTGACCCAGGGAGTCGTATAGTCTGACCCAGGGAGTCGTGTGGTTAGGGCTACCAGTCATGTCTCTATGGTCTGACCCAGGGAGTCGTGTGGTAAGTTCTACCAGTCATGTCTCTATGGTCTGACGCAGGGAGTCGTGTGGTCTGACCCAGGGAGTCGTGTGGTAAGGACTACCAGTCATGTCTCTATGGTCTGAACCAGGGAGTCGTGTGGTAAGGGCTACCAGTCATGTCTCTATGGTCTGACGCAGGGAGTCGTGTGCTCTGACCCAGGGAGTCGTGTGGTAAAGGCTACCAGTCATGTCTCTATGGTCTGACCCAGGGAGTCGTATAGTCTGACCCATGGAGTAGTGTGTTCTGACCCAGGGAGTCATCTGGTAAGGGCTACCAGCCATGTCTCTATGGTCTGACCCAGGGAGTCGTGTGGTAAGGCCTACCAGCCACGTCTCTATGGTCTGACCCAGGGAGTCGTGTGGTCTGACCCAGGGAGTCGTGTGGTAAGGGCTACCAGTCATGTCTCTATGGTCTGACCCAGGGATTCGTGTGGTCTGACCCAGGGAGTCGTGTGGTAAGGACTACCAGTCATTTCTCTATGGTCTGACGCAGGGAGTCGTGTGGTCTGACCCAGGGAGTCGTGTGGTAAGGACTACCAGTCATGTCTCTATGGTCTGACCCAGGGAGTCGTGTGGTAAGGGCTACCAGTCATGTCTCTATGGTGTGACCCAGGGAGTCGTGTGGTCTGACCCAGGGAGTCATGTGGTAAGGGATACCAGTCATGTCTCTATGGTCTGACCCAGGTAGTCGTGTGGTCTGACCCAGGGAGTCGTGTGGTAAGGGCTACCAGTCATGTCTCTATGGTCTTACCCAGGGAGTCGTGTGGTCTGACCCAGGGCGTCGTGTGGTAAGGGCTACCAGTCATGTCTCTATGGTCTGACCCAGGGAGTCATGTGGTCTGACCCAGGGAGTCGTGTGGTAAGGGCTACCAGCCATGCCTCTATGGTCTGACCCAGGGAGTCGTGTGGTCTGACCCAGGGAGTCGTGTGGTAAGGGCTACCAGTCAGGTCTCTATGGTCTGACCCAGGGAGTCGTGTGTTCTGACCCAGGGAGTCGTGTGGTAAGGACTACCAGTCATGTCTCTATGGTCTGACCCAGGGAGTCGTGTGGTCTGACCCAGGGAGTCGTGTGGTAAGGGCTACCAGCCATGTCTCTATGGTCTGACCAAGGGAGTAGTGTGGTCTGAACCATGGAGTCGTGTGGTCTGACCCAGGGAGTCGTGTGCTCTGACCCAGGGAGTCGTGTGGTAAAGGCTACCAGTCATGTCTCTATGGTCTGACCCAGGGAGTCGTATAGTCTGACCCAGGGAGTCGTGTGGTTAGGGCTACCAGTCATGTCTCTATGGTCTGACCCAGGGAGTCGTGTGGTAAGTTCTACCAGTCATGTCTCTATGGTCTGACGCAGGGAGTCGTGTGGTCTGACCCAGGGTGTCGTGTGGTAAGGACTACCAGTCATGTCTCTATGGTCTGAACCAGGGAGTCGTGTGGTAAGGGCTACCAGTCATGTCTCTATGGTCTGACGCAGGGAGTCGTGTGCTCTGACCCAGGGAGTCGTGTGGTAAAGGCTACCAGTCATGTCTCTATGGTCTGACCCAGGGAGTCGTATAGTCTGACCCATGGAGTAGTGTGTTCTGACCCAGAGAGTCATGTGGTAAGGGCTACCAGCCATGTCTCTATGGTCTGACCCAGGGAGTCGTGTGGTAAGGCCTACCAGCCATGTCTCTATGGTCTGACCCAGGGAGTCGTGTGGTCTGACCCAGGGAGTCGTGTGGTAAGGGCTACCAGTCATGTCTCTATGGTCTGACCCAGGGATTCGTGTGGTCTGACCCAGGGAGTCGTGTGGTAAGGACTACCAGTCATTTCTCTATGGTCTGACGCAGGGAGTCGTGTGGTCTGACCCAGGGAGTCGTGTGGTAAGGACTACCAGTCATGTCTCTATGGTCTGACCCAGGGAGTCGTGTGGTAAGGGCTACCAGTCATGTCTCTATGGTCTGAAACCAGGTAGTCGAGTGGTCTGACCCAGGGAGTCGTGTGGTAAGGGCTACCAGTCATGTGTCTATGGTCTGACCCAGGGAGTCGTGTGGTCTGACCCAGGGCGTCGTGTGGGAGGTGCTACCAGTAATGTCTCTATGGTCTGACCCAGGGAGTCGTGTGGTCTGACCCAAGGAGTCGTGTGGTAAGGGCTACCAGCCATGTATATATGGTCTGACCAAGGGAGTCGTGTGGTAAGGGCTACCAGCCATGTCTCTGTGGTCTGACCCAGGGAGTCGTGTGGTAAGGGCTACCAGCCATGTATCTATGGTCTGACCCAGGGAGTCGTGTGGTAAGGCCTACCAGCCATGTCTCTATGGTCTGACCCAGGGAGTCGTGTGGTCTGACCCATGGAGTAGTGTGTTCTGACCCAGGGAGTCATGTGGTAAGGGCTACCAGCCATGTCTCTATGGTCTGACCCAGGGAGTCGTGTGGTAAGGGCTACCAGCCATGTCTCTATGGTCTGACCCAGGGAGTCGTGTGGTAAGGCCTACCAGCCATGTCTCTATGGTCTGACCCAGGGAGTCGTGTGGTCTGACCCATGGAGTCGTGTGGTCTGACCCAGGGAGTCATGTGGTAAGGGCTACCAGTCATGTCTCTATGGTCTGACCCAGGTAGTCGTGTGGTCTGACCCAGGGAGTCGTGTGGTAAGGGCTACCAGTCATGTCTCTATGGTCTTACCCAGGGAGTCGTGTGGTCTGACCCAGGGCGTCGTGTGGTAAGGGCTACCAGTCATGTCTCTATGGTCTGACCCAGGGAGTCATGTGGTCTGACCCAGGGAGTCGTGTGGTAAGGGCTACCAGCCATGCCTCTATGGTCTGACCCAGGGAGTCGTGTGGTCTGACCCATGGAGTCGTGTGGTCTGACCCAGGGAGTCGTGTGGTAAGGGCTACCAGTCATGTCTCTATGGTCTGACCCAGGGAGTCGTGTGGTCTGACCCAGGGAGTCGTGTGGTAAGGACTACCAGTCATTTCTCTATGGTCTGACCCAGGGAGTCGTGTGGTCTGACCCAGGGAGTCGTGTGGTAAGGGCTACCAGCCATGTCTCTATGGTCTCACCCAGGTTGTCGTGTGGTCTTACCCAGGGAGTTGTGTGATAAGGGCTACCAGCCATGTCTCTATGGTCTGACCCAGGGAGTCGTGTGGTCTGACCCAGGGAGTCGTGTGGTCTGACCCAGGGAGTCGTGTGGTCTGACCCAGACAGTTGTGTGGTAAGGGCTACCAGTCATGTATCTATGGTCTGACCCAGGGAGTCGTGTGGTCTGACCCAGGGAGTCGTGTGGTAAGGGCTACCAGTCAGGTCTCTATGGTCTGACCCAGGGAGTCGTGTGTTCTGACCCAGGGAGTCGTGTGGTAATGACTACCAGTCATGTCTCTATGGTCTGACCCAGGGAGTCGTGTGGTAAGGGCTACCAGCCATGTCTCTATGGTCTGACCAAGGGAGTAGTGTGGTCTGAACCATGGAGTCGTGTGGTCTGACCCAGGGAGTCGTGTGCTCTGACCCAGGGAGTCGTGTGGTAAAGGCTACCAGTCATGTCTCTATGGTCTGACCCAGGGAGTCGTATAGTCTGACCCAGGGAGTCGTGTGGTTAGGGCTACCAGTCATGTCTCTATGGTCTGACCCAGGGAGTCGTGTGGTAAGTTCTACCAGTCATGTCTCTATGGTCTGACCCAGGGAGTCGTGTGGTCTGACCCAGGGAGTCGTGTGGTAAGGGCTACCAGCCATGTCTCTATGGTCTCACCCAGGTTGTCGTGTGGTCTTACCCAGGGAGTTGTGTGATAAGGGCTACCAGCCATGTCTCTATGGTCTGACCCAGGGAGTCGTGTGGTCTGACCCAGGGAGTCGTGTGGTTAGGGCTACCAGTCATGTCTCTATGGTCTGACCCAGGGAGTCGTGTGGTAAGTTCTACCAGTCATGTCTCTATGGTCTGACCCAGGGAGTCGTGTGGTCTGACCCAGGGAGTCGTGTGGTAAGGGCTACCAGCCATGTCTCTATGGTCTCACCCAGGTTGTCGTGTGGTCTTACCCAGGGAGTTGTGTGATAAGGGCTACCAGCCATGTCTCTATGGTCTGACCCAGGGAGTCGTGTGGTCTGACCCAGGGAGTCGTGTGGTCTGACCCAGACAGTTGTGTGGTAAGGGCTACCAGTCATGTATCTATGGTCTGACCCAGGGAGTCGTGTGGTCTGACCCAGGGAGTCGTGTGGTAAGGGCTACCAGTCAGGTCTCTATGGTCTGACCCAGGGAGTCGTGTGGTAAGGACTACCAGTCATGTCTCTATGGTCTGACCCAGGGAGTCGTGTGGTCTGACCCAGGGAGTCGTGTGGTAAGGGCTACCAGCCATGTCTCTATGGTCTGACCAAGGGAGTAGTGTGGTCTGAACCATGGAGTCGTGTGGTCTGACCCAGGGAGTCGTGTGCTCTGACCCAGGGAGTCGTGTGGTAAAGGCTACCAGTCATGTCTCTATGGTCTGACCCAGGGAGTCGTATAGTCTGACCCAGGGAGTCGTGTGGTTAGGGCTACCAGTCATGTCTCTATGGTCTGACCCAGGGAGTCGTGTGGTAAGTTCTACCAGTCATGTCTCTATGGTCTGACGCAGGGAGTCGTGTGGTCTGACCCAGGGAGTCGTGTGGTAAGGACTACCAGTCATGTCTCTATGGTCTGAACCAGGGAGTCGTGTTGTAAGGGCTACCAGTCATGTCTCTATGGTCTGACGCAGGGAGTCGTGTGCTCTGACCCAGGGAGTCGTGTGGTAAAGGCTACCAGTCATGTCTCTATGGTCTGACCCAGGGAGTCGTATAGTCTGACCCAGGGAGTCGTGTGGTTAGGGCTCCCAGTCATGTCTCTATGGTCTGACCCAGGGAGTCGTGTGGTAAGTTCTACCAGTCATGTCTCTATGGTCTGACGCAGGGAGTCGTGTGGTCTGACCCAGGGAGTCGTGTGGTAAGGACTACCAGTCATGTCTCTATGGTCTGAACCAGGGAGTCGTGTGGTAAGGGCTACCAGTCATGTCTCTATGGTCTGACGCAGGGAGTCGTGTGCTCTGACCCAGGGAGTCGTGTGGTAAAGGCTACCAGTCATGTCTCTATGGTCTGACCCAGGGAGTCGTATAGTCTGACCCATGGAGTAGTGTGTTCTGACCCAGGGAGTCATGTGGTAAGGGCTACCAGCCATGTCTCTATGGTCTGACCCAGGGAGTCGTGTGGTAAGGCCTACCAGCCACGTCTCTATGGTCTGACCCAGGGAGTCGTGTGGTCTGACCCAGGGAGTCGTGTGGTAAGGGCTACCAGTCATGTCTCTATGGTCTGACCCAGGGATTCGTGTGGTCTGACCCAGGGAGTCGTGTGGTAAGGACTACCAGTCATTTCTCTATGGTCTGACGCAGGGAGTCGTGTGGTCTGACCCAGGGAGTCGTGTGGTAAGGACTACCAGTCATGTCTCTATGGTCTGACCCAGGGAGTCGTGTGGTAAGGGCTACCAGTCATGTCTCTATGGTGTGACCCAGGGAGTCGTGTGGTCTGACCCAGGGAGTCATGTGGTAAGGGATACCAGTCATGTCTCTATGGTCTGACCCAGGTAGTCGTGTGGTCTGACCCAGGGAGTCGTGTGGTAAGGGCTACCAGTCATGTCTCTATGGTCTTACCCAGGGAGTCGTGTGGTCTGACCCAGGGCGTCGTGTGGTAAGGGCTACCAGTCATGTCTCTATGGTCTGACCCAGGGAGTCATGTGGTCTGACCCAGGGAGTCGTGTGGTAAGGGCTACCAGCCATGCCTCTATGGTCTGACCCAGGGAGTCGTGTGGTCTGACCCAGGGAGTCGTGTGGTAAGGACTACCAGTCATGTCTCTATGGTCTGACCCAGGGAGTCGTGTGGTCTGACCCCGGGAGTCGTGTGGTTAGGGCTACCAGTCATGTCTCTATGGTCTGACCCAGGGAGTCGTGTGGTAAGTTCTACAAGTCATGTCTCTATGGTCTGACGCAGGGAGTCGTGTGGTCTGACCCAGGGAGTCGTGTGGTCTGACCCAGGGAGTCGTGTGGTAAGGACTACCAGTCATGTCTCTATGGTCTGAACCAGGGAGTCGTGTTGTAAGGGCTACCAGTCATGTCTCTATGGTCTGACACAGGGAGTCGTGTGCTCTGACCCAGGGAGTCGTGTGGTAAAGGCTACCAGTCATGTCTCTATGGTCTGACCCAGGGAGTCGTATAGTCTGACCCATGGAGTAGTGTGTTCTGACCCAGGGAGTCATGTGGTAGGGGCTACCAGCCATGTCTCTATGGTCTGACCCAGGGAGTCGTGTGGTAAGGCCTACCAGCCACGTCTCTATGGTCTGACCCAGGGAGTCGTGTGGTCTGACCCAGGGAGTCGTGTGGTAAGGGCTACCAGTCATGTCTCTATGGTCTGACCCAGGGATTCGTGTGGTCTGACCCAGGGAGTCGTGTGGTAAGGACTACCAGTCATTTCTCTATGGTCTGACGCAGGGAGTCGTGTGGTCTGACCCAGGGAGTCGTGTGGTAAGGACTACCAGTCATGTCTCTATGGTCTGACCCAGGGAGTCGTGTGGTAAGGGCTACCAGTCATGTCTCTATGGTCTGAAACCAGGTAGTCGAGTGGTCTGACCCAGGGAGTCGTGTGGTAAGGGCTACCAGTCATGTGTCTATGGTCTGACCCAAGGAGTCGTGTGGTCTGACCCAGGGCGTCGTGTGGTAAGTGCTACCAGTCATGTCTCTATGGTCTGACCCAGGGAGTCATGTGGTCTGACCCAAGGAGTCGTGTGGTAAGGGCTACCAGCCATGTATATATGGTCTGACCAAGGGAGTCGTGTGGTAAGGGCTACCAGCCATGTCTCTGTGGTCTGACCCAGGGAGTCGTGTGGTAAGGGCTACCAGCCATGTATCTATGGTCTGACCCAGGGAGTCGTGTGGTCTGACCCATGGAGTAGTGTGTTCTGACCCAGGGAGTCATGTGGTAAGGGCTACCAGCCATGTCTCTATGGTCTGACCCAGGGAGTCGTGTGGTAAGGCCTACCAGCCACGTCTCTATGGTCTGACCCAGGGAGTCGTGTGGTCTGACCCAGGGAGTCGTGTGGTAAGGGCTACCAGTCATGTCTCTATGGTCTGACCCAGGGATTCGTGTGGTCTGACCCAGGGAGTCGTGTGGTAAGGACTACCAGTCATTTCTCTATGGTCTGACGCAGGGAGTCGTGTGGTCTGACCCAGGGAGTCGTGTGGTAAGGACTACCAGTCATGTCTCTATGGTCTGACCCAGGGAGTCGTGTGGTAAGGGCTACCAGTCATGTCTCTATGGTCTGAAACCAGGTAGTCGAGTGGTCTGACCCAGGGAGTCGTGTGGTAAGGGCTACCAGTCATGTGTCTATGGTCTGACCCAAGGAGTCGTGTGGTCTGACCCAGGGCGTCGTGTGGTAAGTGCTACCAGTCATGTCTCTATGGTCTGACCCAGGGAGTCATGTGGTCTGACCCAAGGAGTCGTGTGGTAAGGGCTACCAGCCATGTATATATGGTCTGACCAAGGGAGTCGTGTGGTAAGGGCTACCAGCCATGTCTCTGTGGTCTGACCCAGGGAGTCGTGTGGTAAGGGCTACCAGCCATGTATCTATGGTCTGACCCAGGGAGTCGTGTGGTCTGACCCATGGAGTAGTGTGTTCTGACCCAGGGAGTCATGTGGTAAGGGCTACCAGCCATGTCTCTATGGTCTGACCCAGGGAGTCGTGTGGTAAGGCCTACCAGCCACGTCTCTATGGTCTGACCCAGGGAGTCGTGTGGTCTGACCCAGGGAGTCGTGTGGTAAGGGCTACCAGTCATGTCTCTATGGTCTGACCCAGGGATTCGTGTGGTCTGACCCAGGGAGTCGTGTGGTAAGGACTACCAGTCATTTCTCTATGGTCTGACGCAGGGAGTCGTGTGGTCTGACCCAGGGAGTCGTGTGGTAAGGACTACCAGTCATGTCTCTATGGTCTGACCCAGGGAGTCGTGTGGTAAGGGCTACCAGTCATGTCTCTATGGTGTGACCCAGGGAGTCGTGTGGTCTGACCCAGGGAGTCATGTGGTAAGGGCTACCAGTCATGTCTCTATGGTCTGACCCAGGTAGTCGTGTGGTCTGACCCAGGGAGTCGTGTGGTAAGGGCTACCAGTCATGTCTCTATGGTCTTACCCAGGGAGTCGTGTGGTGTGACCCAGGGCGTCGTGTGGTAAGGGCTACCAGTCATGTCTCTATGGTCTGACCCAGGGAGTCATGTGGTCTGACCCAGGGAGTCGTGTGGTAAGGGCTACCAGCCATGCCTCTATGGTCTGACCCAGGGAGTCATGTGGTCTGACCCAGGGAGTCGTGTGGTAAGGACTACCAGTCATGTCTCTATGGTCTGACCCAGGGAGTTGTGTGGTCTGACCCAGGGAGTCGTGTGGTAAGGGCTACCAGCCATGTCTCTATGGTCTGACCCAGGGAGTCGTGTGGTCTGACCCATGGAGTCGTGTGGTCTGACCCAGGGAGTCGTGTGGTAAGGGCTACCAGTCATGTCTCTATGGTCTGACCCAGGGAGTCGTGTGGTCTGACCCAGGGAGTCGTGTGGTAAGGACTACCAGTCATTTCTCTATGGTCTGACCCAGGGAGTCGTGTGGTCTGACCCAGGGAGTCGTGTGGTAAGGGCTACCAGCCATGTCTCTATGGTCTGACCCAGGGAGTCGTGTGGTCTGACCCAAGGAGTCGTGTGGTAAGGGCTACCAGCCATGTATATATGGTCTGACCAAGGGAGTCGTGTGGTAAGGGCTACCAGCCATGTCACTGTGGTCTGACCCAGGGAGTCGTGTGGTAAGGGCTACCAGCCATGTCTCTATGGTCTGACCCAGGGAGTCATGTGGTCTGACCCAGGGAGTCGTGTGGTAAGGACTACCAGTCATGTCTCTATGGTCTGACCCAGGGAGTCGTGTGGTCTGACCCAGGGAGTCGTGTGGTAAGGGCTACCAGCCATGTCTCTATGGTCTGACCCAGGGAGTCGTGTGGTCTGACCCATGGAGTCGTGTGGTCTGACCCAGGGAGTCGTGTGGTAAGGGCTACCAGTCATGTCTCTATGGTCTGACCCAGGGAGTCGTGTGGTCTGACCCAGGGAGTCGTGTGGTAAGGACTACCAGTCATTTCTCTATGGTCTGACCCAGGGAGTCGTGTGGTCTGACCCAGGGAGTCGTGTGGTAAGGGCTACCAGCCATGTCTCTATGGTCTGACCCAGGGAGTCGTGTGGTCTGACCCAAGGAGTCGTGTGGTAAGGGCTACCAGCCATGTATATATGGTCTGACCAAGGGAGTCGTGTGGTAAGGGCTACCAGCCATGTCACTGTGGTCTGACCCAGGGAGTCGTGTGGTAAGGGCTACCAGCCATGTATCTATGGTCTGACCCAGGGAGTCGTGTGGTAAGGCCTACCAGCCATGTCTCTATGGTCTGACCCAGGGAGTCGTGTGGTCTGACCCATGGAGTAGTGTGTTCTGACCCAGGGAGTCATGTGGTAAGGGCTACCAGCCATGTCTCTATGGTCTGACCCAGGGAGTCGTGTGGTAAGGCCTACCAGCCACGTCTCTATGGTCTGACCCAGGGAGTCGTGTGGTCTGACCCAGGGAGTCGTGTGGTAAGGGCTACCAGTCATGTCTCTATGGTCTGACCCAGGGATTCGTGTGGTCTGACCCAGGGAGTCGTGTGGTAAGGACTACCAGTCATTTCTCTATGGTCTGGCGCAGGGAGTCGTGTGGTCTGACCCAGGGAGTCGTGTGGTAAGGACTACCAGTCATGTCTCTATGGTCTGACCCAGGGAGTCGTGTGGTAAGGGCTACCAGTCATGTCTCTATGGTCTGAAACCAGGTAGTCGAGTGGTCTGACCCAGGGAGTCGTGTGGTAAGGGCTACCAGTCATGTGTCTATGGTCTGACCCAAGGAGTCGTGTGGTCTGACCCAGGGCGTCGTGTGGTAAGTGCTACCAGTCATGTCTCTATGGTCTGACCCAGGGAGTCGTGTGGTCTGACCCAAGGAGTCGTGTGGTAAGGGCTACCAGCCATGTATATATGGTCTGACCAAGGGAGTCGTGTGGTAAGGGCTACCAGCCATGTCTCTGTGGTCTGACCCAGGGAGTCGTGTGGTCTGACCCATGGAGTAGTGTGTTCTGACCCAGGGAGTCATGTGGTAAGGGCTACCAGCCATGTCTCTATGGTCTGACCCAGGGAGTCGTGTGGTAAGGCCTACCAGCCACGTCTCTATGGTCTGACCCAGGGAGTCGTGTGGTCTGACCCAGGGAGTCGTGTGGTAAGGGCTACCAGTCATGTCTCTATGGTCTGACCCAGGGATTCGTGTGGTCTGACCCAGGGAGTCGTGTGGTAAGGACTACCAGTCATTTCTCTATGGTCTGACGCAGGGAGTCGTGTGGTCTGACCCAGGGAGTCGTGTGGTAAGGACTACCAGTCATGTCTCTATGGTCTGACCCAGGGAGTCGTGTGGTAAGGGCTACCAGTCATGTCTCTATGGTGTGACCCAGGGAGTCGTGTGGTCTGACCCAGGGAGTCATGTGGTAAGGGCTACCAGTCATGTCTCTATGGTCTGACCCAGGTAGTCGTGTGGTCTGACCCAGGGAGTCGTGTGGTAAGGGCTACCAGTCATGTCTCTATGGTCTTACCCAGGGAGTCGTGTGGTGTGACCCAGGGCGTCGTGTGGTAAGGGCTACCAGTCATGTCTCTATGGTCTGACCCAGGGAGTCATGTGGTCTGACCCAGGGAGTCGTGTGGTAAGGGCTACCAGCCATGCCTCTATGGTCTGACCCAGGGAGTCATGTGGTCTGACCCAGGGAGTCGTGTGGTAAGGACTACCAGTCATGTCTCTATGGTCTGACCCAGGGAGTCGTGTGGTCTGACCCAGGGAGTCGTGTGGTAAGGGCTACCAGCCATGTCTCTATGGTCTGACCCAGGGAGTCGTGTGGTCTGACCCATGGAGTCGTGTGGTCTGACCCAGGGAGTCGTGTGGTAAGGGCTACCAGTCATGTCTCTATGGTCTGACCCAGGGAGTCGTGTGGTCTGACCCAGGGAGTCGTGTGGTAAGGACTACCAGTCATTTCTCTATGGTCTGACCCAGGGAGTCGTGTGGTCTGACCCAGGGAGTCGTGTGGTAAGGGCTACCAGCCATGTCTCTATGGTCTGACCCAGGGTGTCGTGTGGTTTGACCCAAGGAGTCGTGTGGTAAGGGCTACCAGCCATGTATATATGGTCTGACCAAGGGAGTCGTGTGGTAAGGGCTACCAGCCATGTCACTGTGGTCTGACCCAGGGAGTCGTGTGGTAAGGGCTACCAGCCATGTATCTATGGTCTGACCCAGGGAGTCGTGTGGTAAGGCCTACCAGCCATGTCTCTATGGTCTGACCCAGGGAGTCGTGTGGTCTGACCCATGGAGTAGTGTGTTCTGACCCAGGGAGTCATGTGGTAAGGGCTACCAGCCATGTCTCTATGGTCTGACCCAGGTAGTCGTGTGGTCTGACCCAAGGAGTCGTGTGGTAAGGGCTACCAGCCATGTATATATGGTCTGACCAAGGGAGTCGTGTGGTAAGGGCTACCAGCCATGTCTCTGTGGTCTGACCCAGGGAGTCGTGTGGTCTGACCCATGGAGTAGTGTGTTCTGACCCAGGGAGTCATGTGGTAAGGGCTACCAGCCATGTCTCTATGGTCTGACCCAGGGAGTCGTGTGGTAAGGCCTACCAGCCACGTCTCTATGGTCTGACCCAGGGAGTCGTGTGGTCTGACCCAGGGAGTCGTGTGGTAAGGGCTACCAGTCATGTCTCTATGGTCTGACCCAGGGATTCGTGTGGTCTGACCCAGGGAGTCGTGTGGTAAGGACTACCAGTCATTTCTCTATGGTCTGACGCAGGGAGTCGTGTGGTCTGACCCAGGGAGTCGTGTGGTAAGGACTACCAGTCATGTCTCTATGGTCTGACCCAGGGAGTCGTGTGGTAAGGGCTACCAGTCATGTCTCTATGGTGTGACCCAGGGAGTCGTGTGGTCTGACCCAGGGAGTCATGTGGTAAGGGCTACCAGTCATGTCTCTATGGTCTGACCCAGGTAGTCGTGTGGTCTGACCCAGGGAGTCGTGTGGTAAGGGCTACCAGTCATGTCTCTATGGTCTTACCCAGGGAGTCGTGTGGTGTGACCCAGGGCGTCGTGTGGTAAGGGCTACCAGTCATGTCTCTATGGTCTGACCCAGGGAGTCATGTGGTCTGACCCAGGGAGTCGTGTGGTAAGGGCTACCAGCCATGCCTCTATGGTCTGACCCAGGGAGTCATGTGGTCTGACCCAGGGAGTCGTGTGGTAAGGACTACCAGTCATGTCTCTATGGTCTGACCCAGGGAGTCGTGTGGTCTGACCCAGGGAGTCGTGTGGTAAGGGCTACCAGCCATGTCTCTATGGTCTGACCCAGGGAGTCGTGTGGTCTGACCCATGGAGTCGTGTGGTCTGACCCAGGGAGTCGTGTGGTAAGGGCTACCAGTCATGTCTCTATGGTCTGACCCAGGGAGTCGTGTGGTCTGACCCAGGGAGTCGTGTGGTAAGGACTACCAGTCATTTCTCTATGGTCTGACCCAGGGAGTCGTGTGGTCTGACCCAGGGAGTCGTGTGGTAAGGGCTACCAGCCATGTCTCTATGGTCTGACCCAGGGTGTCGTGTGGTTTGACCCAAGGAGTCGTGTGGTAAGGGCTACCAGCCATGTATATATGGTCTGACCAAGGGAGTCGTGTGGTAAGGGCTACCAGCCATGTCACTGTGGTCTGACCCAGGGAGTCGTGTGGTAAGGGCTACCAGCCATGTATCTATGGTCTGACCCAGGGAGTCGTGTGGTAAGGCCTACCAGCCATGTCTCTATGGTCTGACCCAGGGAGTCGTGTGGTCTGACCCATGGAGTAGTGTGTTCTGACCCAGGGAGTCATGTGGTAAGGGCTACCAGCCATGTCTCTATGGTCTGACCCAGGTAGTCGTGTGGTCTGACCCAGGGAGTCGTGTGGTAAGGGCTACCAGTCATGTCTCTATGGTCTTACCCAGGGAGTCGTGTGGTCTGACCCAGGGCGTCGTGTGGTAAGGGCTACCAGTCATGTCTCTATGGTCTGACCCAGGGAGTCATGTGGTCTGACCCAGGGAGTCGTGTGGTAAGGGCTACCAGCCATGCCTCTATGGTCTGACCCAGGGAGTCGTGTGGTCTGACCCAGGGAGTCGTGTGGTAAGGACTACCAGTCATGTCTCTATGGTGTGACCCAGGGAGTCATGTGGTCTGACCCAGGGAGTCATGTGGTAAGGGCTACCAGTCATGTCTCTATGGTCTGACCCAGGTAGTCATGTGGTCTGACCCAGGGAGTCGTGTGGTAAGGGCTACCAGCCATGCCTCTATGGTCTGACCCAGGGAGTCGTGTGGTCTGACCCAGGGAGTCGTGTGGTAAGGGCTACCAGCCATGTCTCTATGGTCTGACCCAGGGAGTCGTGTGGTAAGGCCTACCAGCCACGTCTCTATGGTCTGACCCAGGGAGTCGTGTGGTCTGACCCAGGGAGTCGTGTGGTAAGGGCTACCAGTCATGTCTCTATGGTCTGACCCAGGGATTCGTGTGGTCTGACCCAGGGAGTCGTGTGGTAAGGACTACCAGTCATTTCTCTATGGTCTGACGCAGGGAGTCGTGTGGTCTGACCCAGGGAGTCGTGTGGTAAGGACTACCAGTCATGTCTCTATGGTCTGACCCAGGGAGTCGTGTGGTAAGGGCTACCAGTCATGTCTCTATGGTGTGACCCAGGGAGTCGTGTGGTCTGACCCAGGGAGTCATGTGGTAAGGGCTACCAGTCATGTCTCTATGGTCTGACCCAGGTAGTCGTGTGGTCTGACCCAGGGAGTCGTGTGGTAAGGGCTACCAGTCATGTCTCTATGGTCTTACCCAGGGAGTCGTGTGGTGTGACCCAGGGCGTCGTGTGGTAAGGGCTACCAGTCATGTCTCTATGGTCTGACCCAGGGAGTCATGTGGTCTGACCCAGGGAGTCGTGTGGTAAGGGCTACCAGCCATGCCTCTATGGTCTGACCCAGGGAGTCATGTGGTCTGACCCAGGGAGTCGTGTGGTAAGGACTACCAGTCATGTCTCTATGGTCTGACCCAGGGAGTCGTGTGGTCTGACCCAGGGAGTCGTGTGGTAAGGGCTACCAGCCATGTCTCTATGGTCTGACCCAGGGAGTCGTGTGGTCTGACCCATGGAGTCGTGTGGTCTGACCCAGGGAGTCGTGTGGTAAGGGCTACCAGTCATGTCTCTATGGTCTGACCCAGGGAGTCGTGTGGTCTGACCCAGGGAGTCGTGTGGTAAGGACTACCAGTCATTTCTCTATGGTCTGACCCAGGGAGTCGTGTGGTCTGACCCAGGGAGTCGTGTGGTAAGGGCTACCAGCCATGTCTCTATGGTCTGACCCAGGGAGTCGTGTGGTCTGACCCAAGGAGTCGTGTGGTAAGGGCTACCAGCCATGTATATATGGTCTGACCAAGGGAGTCGTGTGGTAAGGGCTACCAGCCATGTCACTGTGGTCTGACCCAGGGAGTCGTGTGGTAAGGGCTACCAGCCATGTATCTATGGTCTGACCCAGGGAGTCGTGTGGTAAGGCCTACCAGCCATGTCTCTATGGTCTGACCCAGGGAGTCGTGTGGTCTGACCCATGGAGTAGTGTGTTCTGACCCAGGGAGTCATGTGGTAAGGGCTACCAGCCATGTCTCTATGGTCTGACCCAGGGAGTCGTGTGGTAAGGCCTACCAGTCATGTCTCTATGGTGTGACCCAGGGAGTCGTGTGGTCTGACCCAGGGAGTCATGTGGTAAGGGCTACCAGTCATGTCTCTATGGTCTGACCCAGGTAGTCGTGTGGTCTGACCCAGGGAGTCGTGTGGTAAGGGCTACTAGTCATGTCTCTATGGTCTGACCCAGGGAGTCGTGTGGTAAGGCCTACCAGCCACGTCTCTATGGTCTGACCCAGGGAGTCGTGTGGTCTGACCCAGGGAGTCGTGTGGTAAGGGCTACCAGTCATGTCTCTATGGTCTGACCCAGGGATTCGTGTGGTCTGACCCAGGGAGTCGTGTGGTAAGGACTACCAGTCATTTCTCTATGGTCTGACGCAGGGAGTCGTGTGGTCTGACCCAGGGAGTCGTGTGGTAAGGACTACCAGTCATGTCTCTATGGTCTGACCCAGGGAGTCGTGTGGTAAGGGCTACCAGTCATGTCTCTATGGTGTGACCCAGGGAGTCGTGTGGTCTGACCCAGGGAGTCATGTGGTAAGGGCTACCAGTCATGTCTCTATGGTCTGACCCAGGTAGTCGTGTGGTCTGACCCAGGGAGTCGTGTGGTAAGGGCTACCTGTCATGTCTCTATGGTCTTACCCAGGGAGTCGTGTGGTGTGACCCAGGGCGTCGTGTGGTAAGGGCTACCAGTCATGTCTCTATGGTCTGACCCAGGGAGTCATGTGGTCTGACCCAGGGAGTCGTGTGGTAAGGGCTACCAGCCATGCCTCTATGGTCTGACCCAGGGAGTCATGTGGTCTGACCCAGGGAGTCGTGTGGTAAGGACTACCAGTCATGTCTCTATGGTCTGACCCAGGGAGTCGTGTGGTCTGACCCAGGGAGTCGTGTGGTAAGGGCTACCAGCCATGTCTCTATGGTCTGACCCAGGGAGTCGTGTGGTCTGACCCATGGAGTCGTGTGGTCTGACCCAGGGAGTCGTGTGGTAAGGGCTACCAGTCATGTCTCTATGGTCTGACCCAGGGAGTCGTGTGGTCTGACCCAGGGAGTCGTGTGGTAAGGACTACCAGTCATTTCTCTATGGTCTGACCCAGGGAGTCGTGTGGTCTGACCCAGGGAGTCGTGTGGTAAGGGCTACCAGCCATGTCTCTATGGTCTGACCCAGGGAGTCGTGTGGTCTGACCCAAGGAGTCGTGTGGTAAGGGCTACCAGCCATGTATATATGGTCTGACCAAGGGAGTCGTGTGGTAAGGGCTACCAGCCATGTCACTGTGGTCTGACCCAGGGAGTCGTGTGGTAAGGGCTACCAGCCATGTATCTATGGTCTGACCCAGGGAGTCGTGTGGTAAGGCCTACCAGCCATGTCTCTATGGTCTGACCCAGGGAGTCGTGTGGTCTGACCCATGGAGTAGTGTGTTCTGACCCAGGGAGTCATGTGGTAAGGGCTACCAGCCATGTCTCTATGGTCTGACCCAGGGAGTCGTGTGGTAAGGCCTACCAGTCATGTCTCTATGGTGTGACCCAGGGAGTCGTGTGGTCTGACCCAGGGAGTCATGTGGTAAGGGCTACCAGTCATGTCTCTATGGTCTGACCCAGGTAGTCGTGTGGTCTGACCCAGGGAGTCGTGTGGTAAGGGCTACTAGTCATGTCTCTATGGTCTTACCCAGGGAGTCGTGTGGTCTGACCCAGGGCGTCGTGTGGTAAGGGCTACCAGTCATGTCTCTATGGTCTGACCCAGGGAGTTATGTGGTCTGACCCAGGGAGTCGTGTGGTAAGGGCTACCAGCCATGCCTCTATGGTCTGACCCAGGGAGTCGTGTGGTCTGACCCAGGGAGTCGTGTGGTAAGGACTACCAGTCATGTCTCTATGGTCTGACCCAGGGAGTCGTGTGGTCTGACCCAGGGAGTCGTGTGGTAAGGGCTACCAGCCATGTCTCTATGGTCTGACCCAGGGAGTCGTGTGGTAAGGCCTACCAGCCATGTCTCTATGGTCTGACCCAGGGAGTCGTGTGGTCTGACCCATGGAGTAGTGTGTTCTGACCCAGGGAGTCATGTGGTAAGGGCTACCAGCCATGTCTCTATGGTCTGACCCAGGGAGTCGTGTGGTAAGGCCTACCAGCCATGTCTCTATGGTCTGACCCAGGGAGTCGTGTGGTCTGACCCAGGGAGTCGTGTGGTAAGGGCTACCAGTCATGTCTCTATGGTCTGACCCAGGGATTCGTGTGGTCTGACCCAGGGAGTCGTGTGGTAAGGACTACCAGTCATTTCTCTATGGTCTGACGCAGGGAGTCGTGTGGTCTGACCCAGGGAGTCGTGTGGTAAGGACTACCAGTCATGTCTCTATGGTCTGACCCAGGGAGTCGTGTGGTAAGGGCTACCAGTCATGTCTCTATGGTGTAACCCAGGGAGTCGTGTGGTCTGACCCAGGGAGTCGTGTGGTAAGGGCTACCAGCCATGTCTCTATGGTCTGACCCAGGGAGTCGTGTGGTAAGGCCTACCAGCCATGTCTCTATGGTCTGACCCAGGGAGTCGTGTGGTCTGACCCATGGAGTAGTGTGTTCTGACCCAGGGAGTCATGTGGTAAGGGCTACCAGCCATGTCTCTATGGTCTGACCCAGGGAGTCGTGTGGTAAGGCCTACCAGCCATGTCTCTATGGTCTGACCCAGGGAGTCGTGTGGTCTGACCCAGGGAGTCGTGTGGTAAGGGCTACCAGTCATGTCTCTATGGTCTGACCCAGGGATTCGTGTGGTCTGACCCAGGGAGTCGTGTGGTAAGGACTACCAGTCATTTCTCTATGGTCTGACGCAGGGAGTCGTGTGGTCTGACCCAGGGAGTCGTGTGGTAAGGACTACCAGTCATGTCTCTATGGTCTGACCCAGGGAGTCGTGTGGTAAGGGCTACCAGTCATGTCTCTATGGTCTGACCCAGGTAGTCATGTGGTCTGACCCAGGGAGTCGTGTGGTAAGGGCTACCAGCCATGCCTCTATGGTCTGACCCAGGGAGTCGTGTGGTCTGACCCAGGGAGTCGTGTGGTAAGGGCTACCAGCCATGTCTCTATGGTCTGACCCAGGGAGTCGTGTGGTCTGACCCATGGAGTCGTGTGGTCTGACCCAGGGAGTCGTGTGGTAAGGGCTACCAGTCATGTCTCTATGGTCTGACCCAGGGAGTCGTGTGGTCTGACCCAGGGAGTCGTGTGGTAAGGACTACCAGTCATTTCTCTATGGTCTGACCCAGGGAGTCGTGTGGTCTGACACAGGGAGTCGTGTGGTAAGGGCTAGCAGCCATGTCTCTATGGTCTCACCCAGATTGTCGTGTGGTCTTACCCAGGGAGTTGTGTGATAAGGGCTACCAGCCATGTCTCTATGGTCTGACCCAGGGAGTCGTGTGGTCTGACCCAGGGAGTCGTGTGGTCTGACCCAGGGAGTCGTGTGGTCTGACCCAGACAGTTGTGTGGTAAGGGCTACCAGTCATGTATCTATGGTCTGACCCAGGGAGTCGTGTGGTCTGACCCAGGGAGTAGTGTGGTAAGGGCTACCAGTCATGTCTCTATGGTCTGACCCAGGTAGTCGTGTGGTCTGACCCAGGGAGTCGTGTGGTAAGGGCTACCAGTCATGTCTCTATGGTCTTACCCAGGGAGTCGTGTGGTGTGACCCAGGGCGTCGTGTGGTAAGGGCTACCAGTCATGTCTCTATGGTCTGACCCAGGGAGTCATGTGGTCTGACCCAGGGAGTCGTGTGGTAAGGGCTACCAGCCATGCCTCTATGGTCTGACCCAGGGAGTCATGTGGTCTGACCCAGGGAGTCGTGTGGTAAGGACTACCAGTCATGTCTCTATGGTCTGACCCAGGGAGTCGTGTGGTCTGACCCAGGGAGTCGTGTGGTAAGGGCTACCAGCCATGTCTCTATGGTCTGACCCAGGGAGTCGTGTGGTCTGACCCATGGAGTCGTGTGGTCTGACCCAGGGAGTCGTGTGGTAAGGGCTACCAGTCATGTCTCTATGGTCTGACCCAGGGAGTCGTGTGGTCTGACCCAGGGAGTCGTGTGGTAAGGACTACCAGTCATTTCCCTATGGTCTGACCCAGGGAGTCGTGTGGTCTGACCCAGGGAGTCGTGTGGTAAGGGCTACCAGCCATGTCTCTATGGTCTGACCCAGGGAGTCGTGTGGTCTGACCCAAGGAGTCGTGTGGTAAGGGCTACCAGCCATGTATATATGGTCTGACCAAGGGAGTCGTGTGGTAAGGGCTACCAGCCATGTCACTGTGGTCTGACCCAGGGAGTCGTGTGGTAAGGGCTACCAGCCATGTATCTATGGTCTGACCCAGGGAGTCGTGTGGTAAGGCCTACCAGCCATGTCTCTATGGTCTGACCCAGGGAGTCGTGTGGTCTGACCCATGGAGTAGTGTGTTCTGACCCAGGGAGTCATGTGGTAAGGGCTACCAGCCATGTCTCTATGGTCTGACCCAGGGAGTCGTGTGGTAAGGCCTACCAGTCATGTCTCTATGGTGTGACCCAGGGAGTCGTGTGGTCTGACCCAGGGAGTCATGTGGTAAGGGCTACCAGTCATGTCTCTATGGTCTGACCCAGGTAGTCGTGTGGTCTGACCCAGGGAGTCGTGTGGTAAGGGCTACCAGTCATGTCTCTATGGTCTTACCCAGGGAGTCGTGTGGTCTGACCCAGGGCGTCGTGTGGTAAGGGCTACCAGTCATGTCTCTATGGTCTGACCCAGGGAGTCATGTGGTCTGACCCAGGGAGTCGTGTGGTAAGGGCTACCAGCCATGCCTCTATGGTCTGACCCAGGGAGTCGTGTGGTCTGACCCAGGGAGTCGTGTGGTAAGGACTACCAGTCATGTCTCTATGGTCTGACCCAGGGAGTCGTGTGGTCTGACCCAGGGAGTCGTGTGGTAAGGGCTACCAGCCATGTCTCTATGGTCTGACCCAGGGAGTCGTGTGGTAAGGCCTACCAGCCATGTCTCTATGGTCTGACCCAGGGAGTCGTGTGGTCTGACCCATGGAGTAGTGTGTTCTGACCCAGGGAGTCATGTGGTAAGGGCTACCAGCCATGTCTCTATGGTCTGACCCAGGGAGTCGTGTGGTAAGGCCTACCAGCCATGTCTCTATGGTCTGACCCAGGGAGTCGTGTGGTCTGACCCAGGGAGTCGTGTGGTAAGGGCTACCAGTCATGTCTCTATGGTCTGACCCAGGGATTCGTGTGGTCTGACCCAGGGAGTCGTGTGGTAAGGACTACCAGTCATTTCTCAATGGTCTGACGCAGGGAGTCGTGTGGTCTGACCCAGGGAGTCGTGTGGTAAGGACTACCAGTCATGTCTCTATGGTCTGACCCAGGGAGTCGTGTGGTAAGGGCTACCAGCCATGTCTCTATGGTCTGACCCAGGGAGTCGTGTGGTCTGACCCATGGAGTAGTGTGTTCTGACCCAGGGAGTCATGTGGTAAGGGCTACCAGCCATGTCTCTATGGTCTGACCCAGGGAGTCGTGTGGTAAGGCCTACCAGCCATGTCTCTATGGTCTGACCCAGGGAGTCGTGTGGTCTGACCCAGGGAGTCGTGTGGTAAGGGCTACCAGTCATGTCTCTATGGTCTGACCCAGGGATTCGTGTGGTCTGACCCAGGGAGTCGTGTGGTAAGGACTACCAGTCATTTCTCTATGGTCTGACGCAGGGAGTCGTGTGGTCTGACCCAGGGAGTCGTGTGGTAAGGACTACCAGTCATGTCTCTATGGTCTGACCCAGGGAGTCGTGTGGTAAGGGCTACCAGTCATGTCTCTATGGTGTGACCCAGGGAGTCATGTGGTCTGACCCAGGGAGTCATGTGGTAAGGGCTACCAGTCATGTCTCTATGGTCTGACCCAGGTAGTCATGTGGTCTGACCCAGGGAGTCGTGTGGTAAGGGCTACCAGCCATGCCTCTATGGTCTGACCCAGGGAGTCGTGTGGTCTGACCCAGGGAGTCGTGTGGTAAGGGCTACCAGCCATGTCTCTATGGTCTGACCCAGGGAGTCGTGTGGTCTGACCCATGGAGTCGTGTGGTCTGACCCAGGGAGTCGTGTGGTAAGGGCTACCAGTCATGTCTCTATGGTCTGACCCAGGGAGTCGTGTGGTCTGACCCAGGGAGTCGTGTGGTAAGGACTACCAGTCATTTCTCTATGGTCTGACCCAGGGAGTCGTGTGGTCTGACACAGGGAGTCGTGTGGTAAGGGCTACCAGCCATGTCTCTATGGTCTCACCCAGGTTGTCGTGTGGTCTTACCCAGGGAGTTGTGTGATAAGGGCTACCAGCCATGTCTCTATGGTCTGACCCAGGGAGTCGTGTGGTCTGACCCAGGGAGTCGTGTGGTCTGACCCAGACAGTTGTGTGGTAAGGGCTACCGGTCATGTATCTATGGTCTGACCCAGGGAGTCGTGTGGTCTGACCCAGGGAGTAGTGTGGTAAGGGCTACCAGTCATGTCTCTATGGTCTGACCCAGGTAGTCGTGTGGTCTGACCCAGGGAGTCGTGTGGTAAGGGCTACCAGTCATGTCTCTATGGTCTTACCCAGGGAGTTGTGTGGTGTGACCCAGGGCGTCGTGTGGTAAGGGCTACCAGTCATGTCTCTATGGTCTGACCCAGGGAGTCATGTGGTCTGACCCAGGGAGTCGTGTGGTAAGGGCTACCAGCCATGCCTCTATGGTCTGACCCAGGGAGTCATGTGGTCTGACCCAGGGAGTCGTGTGGTAAGGACTACCAGTCATGTCTCTATGGTCTGACCCAGGGAGTCGTGTGGTCTGACCCATGGAGTCGTGTGGTAAGGGCTACCAGCCATGTCTCTATGGTTTGACCCAGGGAGTCGTGTGGTCTGACCCATGGAGTCGTGTGGTCTGACCCAGGGAGTCGTGTGGTAAGGGCTACCAGTCATGTCTCTATGGTCTGACCCAGGGAGTCGTGTGGTCTGACCCAGGGAGTCGTGTGGTAAGGACTACCAGTCATTTCTCTATGGTCTGACCCAGGGAGTCGTGTGGTCTGACCCAGGTAGTCGTGTGGTAAGGGCTACCAGCCATGTCTCTATGGTCTGACCCAGGGAGTCGTGTGGTCTGACCCAAGGAGTCGTGTGGTAAGGGCTACCAGCCATGTATATATGGTCTGACCAAGGGAGTCGTGTGGTAAGGGCTACCAGCCATGTCACTGTGGTCTGACCCAGGGAGTCGTGTGGTAAGGGCTACCAGCCATGTATCTATGGTCTGACCCAGGGAGTCGTGTGGTAAGGCCTACCAGCCATGTCTCTATGGTCTGACCCAGGGAGTCGTGTGGTCTGACCCATGGAGTAGTGTGTTCTGACCCAGGGAGTCATGTGGTAAGGGCTACCAGCCATGTCTCTATGGTCTGACCCAGGGAGTCGTGTGGTAAGGCCTACCAGTCATGTCTCTATGGTGTGACCCAGGGAGTCGTGTGGTCTGACCCAGGGAGTCATGTGGTAAGGGCTACCAGTCATGTCTCTATGGTCTGACCCAGGTAGTCGTGTGGTCTGACCCAGGGAGTCGTGTGGTAAGGGCTACCAGTCATGTCTCTATGGTCTTACCCAGGGAGTCGTGTGGTCTGACCCAGGGCGTCGTGTGGTAAGGGCTACCAGTCATGTCTCTATGGTCTGACCCAGGGAGTCATGTGGTCTGACCCAGGGAGTCGTGTGGTAAGGACTACCAGTCATGTCTCTATGGTCTGACCCAGGGAGTCGTGTGGTAAGGCCTACCAGCCATGTCTCTATGGTCTGACCCAGGGAGTCGTGTGGTCTGACCCATGGAGTAGTGTGTTCTGACCCAGGGAGTCATGTGGTAAGGGCTACCAGCCATGTCTCTATGGTCTGACCCAGGGAGTCGTGTGGTAAGGCCTACCAGCCATGTCTCTATGGTCTGACCCAGGGAGTCGTGTGGTCTGACCCAGGGAGTCGTGTGGTAAGGGCTACCAGTCATGTCTCTATGGTCTGACCCAGGGATTCGTGTGGTCTGACCCAGGGAGTCGTGTGGTAAGGACTACCAGTCATTTCTCTATGGTCTGACGCAGGGAGTCGTGTGGTCTGACCCAGGGAGTCGTGTGGTAAGGACTACCAGTCATGTCTCTATGGTCTGACCCAGGGAGTCGTGTGGTAAGGGCTACCAGTCATGTCTCTATGGTGTAACCCAGGGAGTCGTGTGGTCTGACCCAGGGAGTCGTGTGGTAAGGGCTACCAGCCATGTCTCTATGGTCTGACCCAGGGAGTCGTGTGGTAAGGCCTACCAGCCATGTCTCTATGGTCTGACCCAGGGAGTCGTGTGGTCTGACCCATGGAGTAGTGTGTTCTGACCCAGGGAGTCATGTGGTAAGGGCTACCAGCCATGTCTCTATGGTCTGACCCAGGGAGTCGTGTGGTAAGGCCTACCAGCCATGTCTCTATGGTCTGACCCAGGGAGTCGTGTGGTCTGACCCAGGGAGTCGTGTGGTAAGGGCTACCAGTCATGTCTCTATGGTCTGACCCAGGGATTCGTGTGGTCTGACCCAGGGAGTCGTGTGGTAAGGACTACCAGTCATGTCTCTATGGTCTGACCCAGGGAGTCGTGTGGTCTGACCCAGGGAGTCGTGTGGTAAGGGCTACCAGCCATGTCTCTATGGTCTGACCCAGGGAGTCGTGTGGTCTGACCCAAGGAGTCGTGTGGTAAGGGCTACCAGCCATGTATATATGGTCTGACCAAGGGAGTCGTGTGGTAAGGGCTACCAGCCATGTCACTGTGGTCTGACCCAGGGAGTCGTGTGGTAAGGGCTACCAGCCATGTATCTATGGTCTGACCCAGGGAGTCGTGTGGTAAGGCCTACCAGCCATGTCTCTATGGTCTGACCCAGGGAGTCGTGTGGTCTGACCCATGGAGTAGTGTGTTCTGACCCAGGGAGTCATGTGGTAAGGGCTACCAGCCATGTCTCTATGGTCTGACCCAGGGAGTCGTGTGGTAAGGCCTACCAGTCATGTCTCTATGGTGTGACCCAGGGAGTCGTGTGGTCTGACCCAGGGAGTCATGTGGTAAGGGCTACCAGTCATGTCTCTATGGTCTGACCCAGGTAGTCGTGTGGTCTGACCCAGG
The DNA here is from genome assembly GCF_002021735.2 of Oncorhynchus kisutch. Taxonomy (NCBI): domain Eukaryota; kingdom Metazoa; phylum Chordata; class Actinopteri; order Salmoniformes; family Salmonidae; genus Oncorhynchus; species Oncorhynchus kisutch. Next base: position 30,985,371 of record NC_034174.2, read on the forward strand.
GAGTCGTGTGGTAAGGGCTACCAGTCATGTCTCTATGGTCTTACCCAGGGAGTCGTGTGGTCTGACCCAGGGCGTCGTGTGGTAAGGGCTACCAGTCATGTCTCTATGGTCTGACCCAGGGAGTCATGTGGTCTGACCCAGGGAGTCGTGTGGTAAGGGCTACCAGCCATGCCTCTATGGTCTGACCCAGGGAGTCGTGTGGTCTGACCCAGGGAGTCGTGTGGTAAGGACTACCAGTCATGTCTCTATGGTCTGACCCAGGGAGTCGTGTGGTCTGACCCAGGGAGTCGTGTGGTAAGGGCTACCAGCCATGTCTCTATGGTCTGACCCAGGGAGTCGTGTGGTAAGGCCTACCAGCCATGTCTCTATGGTCTGACCCAGGGAGTCGTGTGGTCTGACCCATGGAGTAGTGTGTTCTGACCCAGGGAGTCATGTGGTAAGGGCTACCAGCCATGTCTCTATGGTCTGACCCAGGGAGTCGTGTGGTAAGGCCTACCAGCCATGTCTCTATGGTCTGACCCAGGGAGTCGTGTGGTCTGACCCAGGGAGTCGTGTGGTAAGGGCTACCAGTCATGTCTCTATGGTCTGACCCAGGGATTCGTGTGGTCTGACCCAGGGAGTCGTGTGGTAAGGACTACCAGTCATTTCTCTATGGTCTGACGCAGGGAGTCGTGTGGTCTGACCCAGGGAGTCGTGTGGTAAGGACTACCAGTCATGTCTCTATGGTCTGACCCAGGGAGTCGTGTGGTAAGGGCTACCAGCCATGTCTCTATGGTCTGACCCAGGGAGTCGTGTGGTCTGACCCATGGAGTAGTGTGTTCTGACCCAGGGAGTCATGTGGTAAGGGCTACCAGCCATGTCTCTATGGTCTGACCCAGGGAGTCGTGTGGTAAGGCCTACCAGCCATGTCTCTATGGTCTGACCCAGGGAGTCGTGTGGTCTGACCCAGGGAGTCGTGTGGTAAGGGCTACCAGTCATGTCTCTATGGTCTGACCCAGGGATTCGTGTGGTCTGACCCAGGGAGTCGTGTGGTAAGGACTACCAGTCATTTCTCTATGGTCTGACGCAGGGAGTCGTGTGGTCTGACCCAGGGAGTCGTGTGGTAAGGGCTACCAGTCATGTCTCTATGGTCTGACCCAGGGAGTCGTGTGGTAAGGGCTACCAGTCATGTCTCTATGGTGTGACCCAGGGAGTCATGTGGTCTGACCCAGGGAGTCATGTGGTAAGGGCTACCAGTCATGTCTCTATGGTCTGACCCAGGTAGTCATGTGGTCTGACCCAGGGAGTCGTGTGGTAAGGGCTACCAGCCATGCCTCTATGGTCTGACCCAGGGAGTCGTGTGGTCTGACCCAGGGAGTCGTGTGGTAAGGGCTACCAGCCATGTCTCTATGGTCTGACCCAGGGAGTCGTGTGGTCTGACCCATGGAGTCGTGTGGTCTGACCCAGGGAGTCGTGTGGTAAGGGCTACCAGTCATGTCTCTATGGTCTGACCCAGGGAGTCGTGTGGTCTGACCCAGGGAGTCGTGTGGTAAGGACTACCAGTCATTTCTCTATGGTCTGACCCAGGGAGTCGTGTGGTCTGACACAGGGAGTCGTGTGGTAAGGGCTACCAGCCATGTCTCTATGGTCTCACCCAGGTTGTCGTGTGGTCTTACCCAGGGAGTTGTGTGATAAGGGCTACCAGCCATGTCTCTATGGTCTGACCCAGGGAGTCGTGTGGTCTGACCCAGGGAGTCGTGTGGTCTGACCCAGGGAGTCGTGTGGTCTGACCCAGACAGTTGTGTGGTAAGGGCTACCAGTCATGTATCTATGGTCTGACCCAGGGAGTCGTGTGGTCTGACCCAGGGAGTAGTGTGGTAAGGGCTACCAGTCATGTCTCTATGGTCTGACCCAGGTAGTCGTGTGGTCTGACCCAGGGAGTCGTGTGGTAAGGGCTACCAGTCATGTCTCTATGGTCTTACCCAGGGAGTCGTGTGGTGTGACCCAGGGCGTCGTGTGGTAAGGGCTACCAGTCATGTCTCTATGGTCTGACCCAGGGAGTCATGTGGTCTGACCCAGGGAGTCGTGTGGTAAGGGCTACCAGCCATGCCTCTATGGTCTGACCCAGGGAGTCATGTGGTCTGACCCAGGGAGTCGTGTGGTAAGGACTACCAGTCATGTCTCTATGGTCTGACCCAGGGAGTCGTGTGGTCTGACCCATGGAGTCGTGTGGTAAGGGCTACCAGCCATGTCTCTATGGTTTGACCCAGGGAGTCGTGTGGTCTGACCCATGGAGTCGTGTGGTCTGACCCAGGGAGTCGTGTGGTAAGGGCTACCAGTCATGTCTCTATGGTCTGACCCAGGGAGTCGTGTGGTCTGACCCAGGGAGTCGTGTGGTAAGGACTACCAGTCATTTCTCTATGGTCTGACCCAGGGAGTCGTGTGGTCTGACCCAGGGAGTCGTGTGGTAAGGGCTACCAGCCATGTCTCTATGGTCTGACCCAGGGAGTCGTGTGGTCTGACCCAAGGAGTCGTGTGGTAAGGGCTACCAGCCATGTATATATGGTCTGACCAAGGGAGTCGTGTGGTAAGGGCTACCAGCCATGTCACTGTGGTCTGACCCAGGGAGTCGTGTGGTAAGGGCTACCAGCCATGTATCTATGGTCTGACCCAGGGAGTCGTGTGGTAAGGCCTACCAGCCATGTCTCTATGGTCTGACCCAGGGAGTAGTGTGGTCTGACCCATGGAGTAGTGTGTTCTGACCCAGGGAGTCATGTGGTAAGGGCTACCAGCCATGTCTCTATGGTCTGACCCAGGGAGTCGTGTGGTAAGGCCTACCAGTCATGTCTCTATGGTGTGACCCAGGGAGTCGTGTGGTCTGACCCAGGGAGTCATGTGGTAAGGGCTACCAGTCATGTCTCTATGGTCTGACCCAGGTAGTCGTGTGGTCTGACCCAGGGAGTCGTGTGGTAAGGGCTACCAGTCATGTCTCTATGGTCTTACCCAGGGAGTCGTGTGGTCTGACCCAGGGCGTCGTGTGGTAAGGGCTACCAGTCATGTCTCTATGGTCTGACCCAGGGAGTCATGTGGTCTGACCCAGGGAGTCGTGTGGTAAGGACTACCAGTCATGTCTCTATGGTCTGACCCAGGGAGTCGTGTGGTAAGGCCTACCAGCCATGTCTCTATGGTCTGACCCAGGGAGTCGTGTGGTCTGACCCATGGAGTAGTGTGTTCTGACCCAGGGAGTCATGTGGTAAGGGCTACCAGCCATGTCTCTATGGTCTGACCCAGGGAGTCGTGTGGTAAGGCCTACCAGCCATGTCTCTATGGTCTGACCCAGGGAGTCGTGTGGTCTGACCCAGGGAGTCGTGTGGTAAGGGCTACCAGTCATGTCTCTATGGTCTGACCCAGGGATTCGTGTGGTCTGACCCAGGGAGTCGTGTGGTAAGGACTACCAGTCATTTCTCTATGGTCTGACGCAGGGAGTCGTGTGGTCTGACCCAGGGAGTCGTGTGGTAAGGACTACCAGTCATGTCTCTATGGTCTGACCCAGGGAGTCGTGTGGTAAGGGCTACCAGTCATGTCTCTATGGTGTAACCCAGGGAGTCGTGTGGTCTGACCCAGGGAGTCGTGTGGTAAGGGCTACCAGCCATGTCTCTATGGTCTGACCCAGGGAGTCGTGTGGTAAGGCCTACCAGCCATGTCTCTATGGTCTGACCCAGGGAGTCGTGTGGTCTGACCCATGGAGTAGTGTGTTCTGACCCAGGGAGTCATGTGGTAAGGGCTACCAGCCATGTCTCTATGGTCTGACCCAGGGAGTCGTGTGGTAAGGCCTACCAGCCATGTCTCTATGGTCTGACCCAGGGAGTCGTGTGGTCTGACCCAGGGAGTCGTGTGGTAAGGGCTACCAGTCATGTCTCTATGGTCTGACCCAGGGATTCGTGTGGTCTGACCCAGGGAGTCGTGTGGTAAGGACTACCAGTCATTTCTCTATGGTCTGACGCAGGGAGTCGTGTGGTCTGACCCAGGGAGTCGTGTGGTAAGGACTACCAGTCATGTCTCTATGGTCTGACCCAGGGAGTCGTGTGGTAAGGGCTACCAGTCATGTCTCTATGGTGTGACCCAGGGAGTCATGTGGTCTGACCCAGGGAGTCATGTGGTAAGGGCTACCAGTCATGTCTCTATGGTCTGACCCAGGTAGTCATGTGGTCTGACCCAGGGAGTCGTGTGGTAAGGGCTACCAGCCATGCCTCTATGGTCTGACCCAGGGAGTCGTGTGGTCTGACCCAGGGAGTCGTGTGGTAAGGGCTACCAGCCATGTCTCTATGGTCTGACCCAGGGAGTCGTGTGGTCTGACCCATGGAGTCGTGTGGTCTGACCCAGGGAGTCGTGTGGTAAGGGCTACCAGTCATGTCTCTATGGTCTGACCCAGGGAGTCGTGTGGTCTGACCCAGGGAGTCGTGTGGTAAGGACTACCAGTCATTTCTCTATGGTCTGACCCAGGGAGTCGTGTGGTCTGACACAGGGAGTCGTGTGGTAAGGGCTACCAGCCATGTCTCTATGGTCTCACCCAGGTTGTCGTGTGGTCTTACCCAGGGAGTTGTGTGATAAGGGCTACCAGCCATGTCTCTATGGTCTGACCCAGGGAGTCGTGTGGTCTGACCCAGGGAGTCGTGTGGTCTGACCCAGGGAGTCGTGTGGTCTGACCCAGACAGTTGTGTGGTAAGGGCTACCAGTCATGTATCTATGGTCTGACCCAGGGAGTCGTGTGGTCTGACCCAGGGAGTAGTGTGGTAAGGGCTACCAGTCAGGTCTCTATGGTCTGACCCAGGGAGTCGTGTGTTCTGACCCAGGGAGTCGTGTGGTAAGGACTACCAGTCATGTCTCTATGGTCTGACCCAGGGAGTCGTGTGGTCTGACCCAGGGAGTCGTGTGGTAAGGGCTACCAGCCATGTCTCTATGGTCTGACCAAGGGAGTAGTGTGGTCTGAACCATGGAGTCGTGTGGTTTGACCCAGGGAGTCGTGTGCTCTGACGCAGGGAGTCGTGTGGTAAAGGCTACCAGTCATGTCTCTATGGTCTGACCCAGGGAGTCGTATAGTCTGACCCAGGGAGTCGTGTGGTAAGGGCTACCAGTCATTTCTCTATTGTCTGACGCAGGGAGTCATGTGGTCTGACCCAGGGAATCGTGTGGTAAGGGCTACCAGTCATGTCTCTATGGTCTGACCCAGGTAGTCGAGTGGTTTGACCCAGGGAGTCGTGTGGTAAGGACTACCAGTCATGTCTCTATGGTCTGACCCAGGGAGTCGTGTGGTAAGGGCTACCAGTCATGTCTCTATGGTGTAACCCAGGGAGTCGTGTGGTCTGACCCAGGGAGTCGTGTGGTAAGGGCTACCAGCCATGTCTCTATGGTCTGACCCAGGGAGTCGTGTGGTAAGGCCTACCAGCCATGTCTCTATGGTCTGACCCAGGGAGTCGTGTGGTCTGACCCATGGAGTAGTGTGTTCTGACCCAGGGAGTCATGTGGTAAGGGCTACCAGCCATGTCTCTATGGTCTGACCCAGGGAGTCGTGTGGTAAGGCCTACCAGCCATGTCTCTATGGTCTGACCCAGGGAGTCGTGTGGTCTGACCCAGGGAGTCGTGTGGTAAGGGCTACCAGTCATGTCTCTATGGTCTGACCCAGGGATTCGTGTGGTCTGACCCAGGGAGTCGTGTGGTAAGGACTACCAGTCATTTCTCTATGGTCTGACGCAGGGAGTCGTGTGGTCTGACCCAGGGAGTCGTGTGGTAAGGACTACCAGTCATGTCTCTATGGTCTGACCCAGGGAGTCGTGTGGTAAGGGCTACCAGTCATGTCTCTATGGTGTGACCCAGGGAGTCATGTGGTCTGACCCAGGGAGTCGTGTGGTAAGGGCTACCAGCCATGCCTCTATGGTCTGACCCAGGGAGTCGTGTGGTCTGACCCAGGGAGTCGTGTGGTAAGGGCTACCAGCCATGTCTCTATGGTCTGACCCAGGGAGTCGTGTGGTAAGGGCTACCAGCCATGCCTCTATGGTCTGACCCAGGGAGTCGTGTGGTCTGACCCAGGGAGTCGTGTGGTAAGGGCTACCAGCCATGTCTCTATGGTCTGACCCAGGGAGTCGTGTGGTCTGACCCATGGAGTCGTGTGGTCTGACCCAGGGAGTCGTGTGGTAAGGGCTACCAGTCATGTCTCTATGGTCTGACCCAGGGAGTCGTGTGGTCTGACCCAGGGAGTCGTGTGGTAAGGACTACCAGTCATTTCTCTATGGTCTGACCCAGGGAGTCGTGTGGTCTGACACAGGGAGTCGTGTGGTAAGGGCTACCAGCCATGTCTCTATGGTCTCACCCAGGTTGTCGTGTGGTCTTACCCAGGGAGTTGTGTGATAAGGGCTACCAGCCATGTCTCTATGGTCTGACCCAGGGAGTCGTGTGGTCTGACCCAGGGAGTCGTGTGGTCTGACCCAGGGAGTCGTGTGGTCTGACCCAGACAGTTGTGTGGTAAGGGCTACCAGTCATGTATCTATGGTCTGACCCAGGGAGTCGTGTGGTCTGACCCAGGGAGTAGTGTGGTAAGGGCTACCAGTCAGGTCTCTATGGTCTGACCCAGGGAGTCGTGTGTTCTGACCCAGGGAGTCGTGTGGTAAGGACTACCAGTCATGTCTCTATGGTCTGACCCAGGGAGTCGTGTGGTCTGACCCAGGGAGTCGTGTGGTAAGGGCTACCAGCCATGTCTCTATGGTCTGACCAAGGGAGTAGTGTGGTCTGAACCATGGAGTCGTGTGGTTTGACCCAGGGAGTCGTGTGCTCTGACGCAGGGAGTCGTGTGGTAAAGGCTACCAGTCATGTCTCTATGGTCTGACCCAGGGAGTCGTATAGTCTGACCCAGGGAGTCGTGTGGTAAGGGCTACCAGTCATTTCTCTATTGTCTGACGCAGGGAGTCGTGTGGTCTGACCCAGGGAATCGTGTGGTAAGGGCTACCAGTCATGTCTCTATGGTCTGACCCAGGTAGTCGAGTGGTTTGACCCAGGGAGTCGTGTGGTAAGGACTACCAGTCATGTCTCTATGGTCTGACCCAGGGAGTCGTGTGGTAAGGGCTACCAGTCATGTCTCTATGGTGTAACCCAGGGAGTCGTGTGGTCTGACCCAGGGAGTCGTGTGGTAAGGGCTACCAGCCATGTCTCTATGGTCTGACCCAGGGAGTCGTGTGGTAAGGCCTACCAGCCATGTCTCTATGGTCTGACCCAGGGAGTCGTGTGGTCTGACCCATGGAGTAGTGTGTTCTGACCCAGGGAGTCATGTGGTAAGGGCTACCAGCCATGTCTCTATGGTCTGACCCAGGGAGTCGTGTGGTAAGGCCTACCAGCCATGTCTCTATGGTCTGACCCAGGGAGTCGTGTGGTCTGACCCAGGGAGTCGTGTGGTAAGGGCTACCAGTCATGTCTCTATGGTCTGACCCAGGGATTCGTGTGGTCTGACCCAGGGAGTCGTGTGGTAAGGACTACCAGTCATTTCTCTATGGTCTGACGCAGGGAGTCGTGTGGTCTGACCCAGGGAGTCGTGTGGTAAGGACTACCAGTCATGTCTCTATGGTCTGACCCAGGGAGTCGTGTGGTAAGGGCTACCAGTCATTTCTCTATGGTGTGACCCAGGGAGTCATGTGGTCTGACCCAGGGAGTCGTGTGGTAAGGGCTACCAGCCATGCCTCTATGGTCTGACCCAGGGAGTCGTGTGGTCTGACCCAGGGAGTCGTGTGGTAAGGGCTACCAGCCATGTCTCTATGGTCTGACCCAGGGAGTCGTGTGGTCTGACCCATGGAGTCGTGTGGTCTGACCCAGGGAGTCGTGTGGTAAGGGCTACCAGTCATGTCTCTATGGTCTGACCCAGGGAGTCGTGTGGTCTGACCCAGGGAGTCGTGTGGTAAGGACTACCAGTCATTTCTCTATGGTCTGACCCAGGGAGTCGTGTGGTCTGACACAGGGAGTCGTGTGGTAAGGGCTACCAGCTATGTCTCTATGGTCTCACCCAGGTTGTCGTGTGGTCTTACCCAGGGAGTTGTGTGATAAGGGCTACCAGCCATGTCTCTATGGTCTGACCCAGGGAGTCGTGTGGTCTGACCCAGGGAGTCGTGTGGTCTGACCCAGGGAGTCGTGTGGTCTGACCCAGACAGTTGTGTGGTAAGGGCTACCAGTCATGTATCTATGGTCTGACCCAGGGAGTCGTGTGGTCTGACCCAGGGAGTAGTGTGGTAAGGGCTACCAGTCATGTCTCTATGGTCTGACCCAGGTAGTCGTGTGGTCTGACCCAGGGAGTCGTGTGGTAAGGGCTACCAGTCATGTCTCTATGGTCTTACCCAGGGAGTCGTGTGGTGTGACCCAGGGCGTCGTGTGGTAAGGGCTACCAGTCATGTCTCTATGGTCTGACCCAGGGAGTCATGTGGTCTGACCCAGGGAGTCGTGTGGTAAGGGCTACCAGCCATGCCTCTATGGTCTGACCCAGGGAGTCATGTGGTCTGACCCAGGGAGTCGTGTGGTAAGGACTACCAGTCATGTCTCTATGGTCTGACCCAGGGAGTCGTGTGGTCTGACCCAGGGAGTCGTGTGGTAAGGGCTACCAGCCATGTCTCTATGGTCTGACCCAGGGAGTCGTGTGGTCTGACCCATGGAGTCGTGTGGTCTGACCCAGGGAGTCGTGTGGTAAGGGCTACCAGTCATGTCTCTATGGTCTGACCCAGGGAGTCGTGTGGTCTGACCCAGGGAGTCGTGTGGTAAGGGCTACCAGCCATGTCTCTATGGTCTGACCCAGGGAGTCGTGTGGTCTGACCCAAGGAGTTGTGTGGTAAGGGCTACCAGCCATGTATATATGGTCTGACCAAGGGAGTCGTGTGGTAAGGGCTACCAGCCATGTCACTGTGGTCTGACCCAGAAAGTCGTGTGGTAAGGGCTACCAGCCATGTATCTATGGTCTGACCCAGGGAGTCGTGTGGTAAGGCCTACCAGCCATGTCTCTATGGTCTGACCCAGGGAGTCGTGTGGTCTGACCCATGGAGTAGTGTGTTCTGACCCAGGGAGTCATGTGGTAAGGGCTACCAGCCATGTCTCTATGGTCTGACCCAGGGAGTCGTGTGGTAAGGCCTACCAGTCATGTCTCTATGGTGTGACCCAGGGAGTCGTGTGGTCTGACCCAGGGAGTCATGTGGTAAGGGCTACCAGTCATGTCTCTATGGTCTGACCCAGGTAGTCGTGTGGTCTGACCCAGGGAGTCGTGTGGTAAGGGCTACCAGTCATGTCTCTATGGTCTTACCCAGGGAGTCGTGTGGTCTGACCCAGGGCGTCGTGTGGTAAGGGCTACCAGTCATGTCTCTATGGTCTGACCCAGGGAGTCATGTGGTCTGACCCAGGGAGTCGTGTGGTAAGGGCTACCAGCCATGCCTCTATGGTCTGACCCAGGGAGTCGTGTGGTCTGACCCAGGGAGTCGTGTGGTAAGGGCTACCAGCCATGTCTCTATGGTCTGACCCAGGGAGTCGTGTGGTAAGGCCTACCAGCCATGTCTCTATGGTCTGACCCAGGGAGTCGTGTGGTCTGACCCATGGAGTAGTGTGTTCTGACCCAGGGAGTCATGTGGTAAGGGCTACCAGCCATGTCTCTATGGTCTGACCCAGGGAGTCGTGTGGTAAGGCCTACCAGCCATGTCTCTATGGTCTGACCCAGGGAGTCGTGTGGTCTGACCCAGGGAGTCGTGTGGTAAGGGCTACCAGTCATGTCTCTATGGTCTGACCCAGGGATTCGTGTGGTCTGACCCAGGGAGTCGTGTGGTAAGGACTACCAGTCATTTCTCTATGGTCTGACGCAGGGAGTCGTGTGGTCTGACCCAGGGAGTCGTGTGGTAAGGACTACCAGTCATGTCTCTATGGTCTGACCCAGGGAGTCGTGTGGTAAGGGCTACCAGTCATGTCTCTATGGTGTGACCCAGGGAGTCATGTGGTCTGACCCAGGGAGTCATGTGGTAAGGGCTACCAGTCATGTCTCTATGGTCTGACCCAGGTAGTCATGTGGTCTGACCCAGGGAGTCGTGTGGTAAGGGCTACCAGCCATGCCTCTATGGTCTGACCCAGGGAGTCGTGTGGTCTGACCCAGGGAGTCGTGTGGTAAGGGCTACCAGCCATGTCTCTATGGTCTGACCCAGGGAGTCGTGTGGTCTGACCCATGGAGTCGTGTGGTCTGACCCAGGGAGTCGTGTGGTAAGGGCTACCAGTCATGTCTCTATGGTCTGACCCAGGGAGTCGTGTGGTCTGACCCAGGGAGTCGTGTGGTAAGGACTACCAGTCATTTCTCTATGGTCTGACCCAGGGAGTCGTGTGGTCTGACACAGGGAGTCGTGTGGTAAGGGCTACCAGCCATGTCTCTATGGTCTCACCCAGGTTGTCGTGTGGTCTTACCCAGGGAGTTGTGTGATAAGGGCTACCAGCCATGTCTCTATGGTCTGACCCAGGGAGTCGTGTGGTCTGACCCAGGGAGTCGTGTGGTCTGACCCAGGGAGTCGTGTGGTCTGACCCAGACAGTTGTGTGGTAAGGGCTACCAGTCATGTATCTATGGTCTGACCCAGGGAGTCGTGTGGTCTGACCCAGGGAGTAGTGTGGTAAGGGCTACCAGTCAGGTCTCTATGGTCTGACCCAGGGAGTCGTGTGTTCTGACCCAGGGAGTCGTGTGGTAAGGACTACCAGTCATGTCTCTATGGTCTGACCCAGGGAGTCGTGTGGTCTGACCCAGGGAGTCGTGTGGTAAGGGCTACCAGCCATGTCTCTATGGTCTGACCAAGGGAGTAGTGTGGTCTGAACCATGGAGTCGTGTGGTCTGACCCAGGGAGTCGTGTGCTCTGACCCAGGGAGTCGTGTGGTAAAGGCTACCAGTCATGTCTCTATGGTCTGACCCAGGGAGTCGTATAGTCTGACCCAGGGAGTCGTGTGGTAAGGGCTACCAGTCATTTCTCTATTGTCTGACGCAGGGAGTCGTGTGGTCTGACCCAGGGAATCGTGTGGTAAGGGCTACCAGTCATGTCTCTATGGTCTGACCCAGGTAGTCGAGTGGTTTGACCCAGGGAGTCGTGTGGTAAGGGCTACCAGTCATGTGTCTATGGTCTGACCCAGGGAGTCGTGTGGTCTGACCCAGGGCGTCGTGTGGTAAAGGCTACCAGTCATGTCTCTATGGTCTGACCCAGGGAGTCGTGTGGTCTGACCCAGGGAGTCGTGTGGTAAGGGCTACCAGCCATGTCTCTGTGGTCTGACCCAGGGAGTCGTGTGGTCTGACCCATGGAGTAGTGTGTTCTGACCCAGGGAGTCATGTGGTAAGGGCTACCAGCCATGTCTCTATGGTCTGACCCAGGGAGTCGTGTGGTAAGGCCTACCAGCCATGTCTCTATGGTCTGACCCAGGGAGTCGTGTGGTCTGACCCAGGGAGTCGTGTGGTAAAGGCTACCAGTCATGTCTCTATGGTCTGACCCAGGGAGTCGTGTAGTCTGACCCAGGGAGTCGTGTGGTAAGGACTACCAGTCATTTCTCTATGGTCTGACGCAGGGAGTCGTGTGGTCTGACCCAGGGAGTCGTGTGGTAAGAACTACCAGTCATGTCTCTATGGTCTGACCCAGGGAGTCGTGTGGTAAGGGCTACCAGTCATGTCTCTATGGTGTGACCCAGGGAGTCGTGTGGTCTGACCCAGGGAGTCATGTGGTAAGGGCTACCAGTCATGTCTCTATGGTCTGACCCAGGTAGTCGTGTGGTCTGACCCAGGGAGTCGTGTGGTAAGGGCTATCAGTCATGTCTCTATGGTCTGACCCAGGGAGTCGTGTGGTCTGACCCAGGGCGTCGTGTGGTAAGGGCTACCAGTCATGTCTCTATGGTCTGACCCTGGGAGTCGCGTGGTCTGACCCAGGGAGTCGTGTGGTAAGGGCTACCAGCCATGCCTCTATGGTCTGACCCAGGGAGTCGTGTGGTCTGACCCAGGGAGTCGTGTGGTAAGGACTACCAGTCATGTCTCTATGGTCTGACCCAGGGAGTCGTGTGGTCTGACCCAGACAGTTGTGTGGTAAGGGCTACCAGTCATGTATCTATGGTCTGACCCAGGGAGTCGTGTGGTCTGACCCAGGGAGTCGTGTGGTAAGGGCTAACAGCCATTTCTCTATGGTCTGACCCAGGGAGTCGTGTGGTCTGACCCAGGGAGTCGTGTGGTCTGACCCAGGGAGTCATGTGGTCTTACCCAGGGAGTCGTGTGTTGTGACACAGGGAGTCGTGTGGTAATTGCTACCAGTCATGTCTCTATGGTCTGACCCAGGGAGTCGTGTGGTCTGACCCAGGGAATCGTGTGGTAAGGGCTACCAGTCATGTCGCTATGGTCTGACCCAGGGAGTCATGTGGTCTGACCCAGGGAGTCGTGTGGTAAGGGATACCAGCCATGTCTCTATGGTCTGACCCAGGGAGTCGTGTGGTCTGACCCATGGAGTCGTGTGGTCTGACCCAGGGAGTCGTGTGGTAAGGGCTACCAGTCATGTCTCTATGGTCTGACCCAGGGAGTCGTGTGGTCTGACCCAGGGAGTCGTGTGGTAAGGACTACCAGTCATGTCTCTATGGTCTGACCCAGGGAGTCGTGTGGTCTGACCCAGGGAGTCGTGTGGTAAGGGCTACCAGCCATGTCTCTATGGTCTGACCCAGGGAGTCGTGTGGTCTGACCCATGGAGTCGTGTGGTCTGACCCAGGGAGTCGTGTGCTCTGACCCAGGGAGTCGTGTGGTAAAGGCTACCAGTCATGTCTCTATGGTCTGACCCAGGGAGTCGTATAGTCTGACCCAGGGAGTCGTGTGGTAAGGACTACCAGTCATGTCTCTATGGTCTGACCCAGGGAGTCGTATAGTCTGACCCAGGGAGTCGTGTGGTAAGGACTACCAGTCATGTCTCTATGGTCTGAACCAGGGAGTCGTGTGGTAAGGGCTACCAGCCATGTCTCTGTGGTCTGACCAAGGGAGTCGTGTGGTAAGGGCTACCAGCCATGTCTCTGTGGTCTGACCCAGGGAGTCGTGTGGTCTGACCCAGGGAGTCGTGTGGTAAGGGCTACCAGCCATGTCTCTATGGTCTGACCCAGGGAGTCGTGTGGTAAGGCCTACCAGCCATGTCTCTATGGTGTGACCCAGGGAGTCGTGTGGTCTGACCCAGGGAGTCATGTGGTAAGGGCTACCAGTCATGTCTCTATGGTCTGACCCAGGTAGTCGTGTGGTCTGACCCAGGGAGTCGTGTGGTAAGGGCTACCAGTCATGTCTCTATGGTCTGACCCAGGGAGTCGTGTGGTCTGACCCAGGGAGTCGTGTGGTAAGGGCTACCAGTCATGTCTCTATGGTCTGACCCAGGGAGTCGTGTGGTAAGGCCTACCAGCCATGTCTCTATGGTCTGACCCAGGGAGTCGTGTGGTCTGACCCAGGGAGTCGTGTGGTAAGGGCTACCAGTCATGTCTCTATGGTCTGACCCAGGGATTCGTGTGGTCTGACCCAGGGAGTCGTGTGGTAAGGACTACCAGTCATTTCTCTATGGTCTGACGCAGGGAGTCGTGTGGTCTGACCCAGGGAGTCGTGTGGTAAGGACTACCAGTCATGTCTTTATGGTCTGACCCAGGGAGTCGTGTGGTAAGGGCTACCAGTCATGTCTCTATGGTGTAACCCAGGGAGTCGTGTGGTCTGACCCAGGGAGTCGTGTGGTAAGGGCTACCAGCCATGTCTCTATGGTCTGACCCAGGGAGTCGTGTGGTAAGGCCTACCAGCCATGTCTCTATGGTCTGACCCAGGGAGTCGTGTGGTCTGACCCATGGAGTAGTGTGTTCTGACCCAGGGAGTCATGTGGTAAGGGCTACCAGCCATGTCTCTATGGTCTGACCCAGGGAGTCGTGTGGTAAGGCCTACCAGCCATGTCTCTATGGTCTGACCCAGGGAGTCGTGTGGTCTGACCCAGGGAGTCGTGTGGTAAGGGCTACCAGTCATGTCTCTATGGTCTGACCCAGGGATTCGTGTGGTCTGACCCAGGGAGTAGTGTGGTAAGGGCTACCAGTCAGGTCTCTATGGTCTGACCCAGGGAGTCGTGTGTTCTGACCCAGGGAGTCGTGTGGTAAGGACTACCAGTCATGTCTCTATGGTCTGACCCAGGGAGTCGTGTGGTCTGACCCAGGGAGTCGTGTGGTAAGGGCTACCAGCCATGTCTCTATGGTCTGACCAAGGGAGTAGTGTGGTCTGAACCATGGAGTCGTGTGGTCTGACCCAGGGAGTCGTGTGCTCTGACCCAGGGAGTCGTGTGGTAAGGACTACCAGTCATGTCTCTATGGTCTGACCCAGGGAGTCGTGTGGTCTGACCCAGGGAGTCGTGTGGTAAGGGCTACCAGCCATGTCTCTATGGTCTGACCCAGGGAGTCGTGTGGTCTGACCCATGGAGTCGTGTGGTCTGACCCAGGGAGTCGTGTGGTAAGGGCTACCAGTCATGTCTCTATGGTCTGACCCAGGGAGTCGTGTGGTCTGACCCAGGGAGTCGTGTGGTAAGGACTACCAGTCATGTCTCTATGGTCTGACCCAGGGAGTCGTGTGGTCTGACCCAGGGAGTCGTGTGGTAAGGGCTACCAGCCATGTCTCTATGGTCTGACCCAGGGAGTCGTGTGGTCTGACCCATGGAGTCGTGTGGTCTGACCCAGGGAGTCGTGTGCTCTGACCCAGGGAGTCGTGTGGTAAAGGCTACCAGTCATGTCTCTATGGTCTGACCCAGGGAGTCGTATAGTCTGACCCAGGGAGTCGTGTGGTAAGGACTACCAGTCATGTCTCTATGGTCTGACCCAGGGAGTCGTATAGTCTGACCCAGGGAGTCGTGTGGTAAGGACTACCAGTCATGTCTCTATGGTCTGAACCAGGGAGTCGTGTGGTAAGGGCTACCAGCCATGTCTCTGTGGTCTGACCAAGGGAGTCGTGTGGTAAGGGCTACCAGCCATGTCTCTGTGGTCTGACCCAGGGAGTCGTGTGGTCTGACCCAGGGAGTCGTGTGGTAAGGGCTACCAGCCATGTCTCTATGGTCTGACCCAGGGAGTCGTGTGGTAAGGCCTACCAGCCATGTCTCTATGGTGTGACCCAGGGAGTCGTGTGGTCTGACCCAGGGAGTCATGTGGTAAGGGCTACCAGTCATGTCTCTATGGTCTGACCCAGGTAGTCGTGTGGTCTGACCCAGGGAGTCGTGTGGTAAGGGCTACCAGTCATGTCTCTATGGTCTGACCCAGGGAGTCGTGTGGTCTGACCCAGGGAGTCGTGTGGTAAGGGCTACCAGTCATGTCTCTATGGTCTGACCCAGGGAGTCGTGTGGTAAGGCCTACCAGCCATGTCTCTATGGTCTGACCCAGGGAGTCGTGTGGTCTGACCCAGGGAGTCGTGTGGTAAGGGCTACCAGTCATGTCTCTATGGTCTGACCCAGGGATTCGTGTGGTCTGACCCAGGGAGTCGTGTGGTAAGGACTACCAGTCATTTCTCTATGGTCTGACGCAGGGAGTCGTGTGGTCTGACCCAGGGAGTCGTGTGGTAAGGACTACCAGTCATGTCTTTATGGTCTGACCCAGGGAGTCGTGTGGTAAGGGCTACCAGTCATGTCTCTATGGTGTAACCCAGGGAGTCGTGTGGTCTGACCCAGGGAGTCGTGTGGTAAGGGCTACCAGCCATGTCTCTATGGTCTGACCCAGGGAGTCGTGTGGTAAGGCCTACCAGCCATGTCTCTATGGTCTGACCCAGGGAGTCGTGTGGTCTGACCCATGGAGTAGTGTGTTCTGACCCAGGGAGTCATGTGGTAAGGGCTACCAGCCATGTCTCTATGGTCTGACCCAGGGAGTCGTGTGGTAAGGCCTACCAGCCATGTCTCTATGGTCTGACCCAGGGAGTCGTGTGGTCTGACCCAGGGAGTCGTGTGGTAAGGGCTACCAGTCATGTCTCTATGGTCTGACCCAGGGATTCGTGTGGTCTGACCCAGGGAGTAGTGTGGTAAGGGCTACCAGTCAGGTCTCTATGGTCTGACCCAGGGAGTCGTGTGTTCTGACCCAGGGAGTCGTGTGGTAAGGACTACCAGTCATGTCTCTATGGTCTGACCCAGGGAGTCGTGTGGTCTGACCCAGGGAGTCGTGTGGTAAGGGCTACCAGCCATGTCTCTATGGTCTGACCAAGGGAGTAGTGTGGTCTGAACCATGGAGTCGTGTGGTCTGACCCAGGGAGTCGTGTGCTCTGACCCAGGGAGTCGTGTGGTAAAGGCTAAAAGTCATGTCTCTATGGTCTGACCCAGGGAGTCGTGTGGTCTGACCCAGGGCGTCGTGTGGTAAAGGCTACCAGTCATGTCTCTATGGTCTGACCCAGGGAGTCGTGTGGTCTGACCCAGGGAGTCGTGTGGTAAGGGCTACCAGCCATGTCTCTGTGGTCTGACCCAGGGAGTCGTGTGGTCTGACCCATGGAGTAGTGTGTTCTGACCCAGGGAGTCATGTGGTAAGGGCTACCAGCCATGTCTCTATGGTCTGACCCAGGGAGTCGTGTGGTAAGGCCTACCAGCCATGTCTCTATGGTCTGACCCAGGGAGTCGTGTGGTCTGACCCAGGGAGTCGTGTGGTAAAGGCTACCAGTCATGTCTCTATGGTCTGACGCAGGGAGTCGTGTGGTCTGACCCAGGGAGTCGTGTGGTAAGAACTACCAGTCATGTCTCTATGGTCTGACACAGGGAGTCGTGTGGTAAGGGCTACCAGTCATGTCTCTATGGTGTGACCCAGGGAGTCGTGTGGTCTGACCCAGGGAGTCATGTGGTAAGGGCTACCAGTCATGTCTCTATGGTCTGACCCAGGTAGTCGTGTGGTCTGACCCAGGGAGTCGTGTGGTAAGGGCTATCAGTCATGTCTCTATGGTCTGACCCAGGGAGTCGTGTGGTCTGACCCAGGGCGTCGTGTGGTAAGGGCTACCAGTCATGTCTCTATGGTCTGACCCTGGGAGTCGTGTGGTCTGACCCAGGGAGTCGTGTGGTAAGGGCTACCAGCCATGCCTCTATGGTCTGACCCAGGGAGTCGTGTGGTCTGACCCAGGGAGTCGTGTGGTAAGGACTACCAGTCATGTCTCTATGGTCTGACCCAGGGAGTCGTGTGGTCTGACCCAGACAGTTGTGTGGTAAGGGCTACCAGTCATGTATCTATGGTCTGACCCAGGGAGTCGTGTGGTCTGACCCAGGGAGTCGTGTGGTAAGGGCTAACAGCCATTTCTCTATGGTCTGACCCAGGGAGTCGTGTGGTCTGACCCAGGGAGTCGTGTGGTCTGACCCAGGGAGTCATGTGGTCTTACCCAGGGAGTCGTGTGTTGTGACACAGGGAGTCGTGTGGTAATTGCTACCAGTCATGTCTCTATGGTCTGACCCAGGGAGTCGTGTGGTCTGACCCAGGGAATCGTGTGGTAAGGGCTACCAGTCATGTCGCTATGGTCTGACCCAGGGAGTCATGTGGTCTGACCCAGGGAGTCGTGTGGTAAGGGATACCAGCCATGTCTCTATGGTCTGACCCAGGGAGTCGTGTGGTCTGACCCATGGAGTCGTGTGGTCTGACCCAGGGAGTCGTGTGGTAAGGGCTACCAGTCATGTCTCTATGGTCTGACCCAGGGAGTCGTGTGGTCTGACCCAGGGAGTCGTGTGGTAAGGACTACCAGTCATGTCTCTATGGTCTGACCCAGGGAGTCGTGTGGTCTGACCCAGGGAGTCGTGTGGTAAGGGCTACCAGCCATGTCTCTATGGTCTGACCCAGGGAGTCGTGTGGTCTGACCCATGGAGTCGTGTGGTCTGACCCAGGGAGTCGTGTGCTCTGACCCAGGGAGTCGTGTGGTAAAGGCTACCAGTCATGTCTCTATGGTCTGACCCAGGGAGTCGTATAGTCTGACCCAGGGAGTCGTGTGGTAAGGACTACCAGTCATGTCTCTATGGTCTGACCCAGGGAGTCATATAGTCTGACCCAGGGAGTCGTGTGGTAAGGACTACCAGTCATGTCTCTATGGTCTGAACCAGGGAGTCGTGTGGTAAGGGCTACCAGCCATGTCTCTGTGGTCTGACCAAGGGAGTCGTGTGGTAAGGGCTACCAGCCATGTCTCTGTGGTCTGACCCAGGGAGTCGTGTGGTCTGACCCAGGGAGTCGTGTGGTAAGGGCTACCAGCCATGTCTCTATGGTCTGACCCAGGGAGTCGTGTGGTAAGGCCTACAAGCCATGTCTCTATGGTGTGACCCAGGGAGTCGTGTGGTCTGACCCAGGGAGTCATGTGGTAAGGGCTACCAGTCATGTCTCTATGGTCTGACCCAGGTAGTCGTGTGGTCTGACCCAGGGAGTCGTGTGGTAAGGGCTACCAGTCATGTCTCTATGGTCTGACCCAGGGAGTCGTGTGGTCTGACCCAGGGAGTCGTGTGGTAAGGGCTACCAGTCATGTCTCTATGGTCTGACCCAGGGAGTCGTGTGGTAAGGCCTACCAGCCATGTCTCTATGGTCTGACCCAGGGAGTCGTGTGGTCTGACCCAGGGAGTCGTGTGGTAAGGGCTACCAGTCATGTCTCTATGGTCTGACCCAGGGATTCGTGTGGTCTGACCCAGGGAGTCGTGTGGTAAGGACTACCAGTCATTTCTCTATGGTCTGACGCAGGGAGTCGTGTGGTCTGACCCAGGGAGTCGTGTGGTAAGGACTACCAGTCATGTCTCTATGGTCTGACCCAGGGAGTCGTGTGGTAAGGGCTACCAGTCATGTCTCTATGGTGTAACCCAGGGAGTCGTGTGGTCTGACCCAGGGAGTCGTGTGGTAAGGGCTACCAGCCATGTCTCTATGGTCTGACCCAGGGAGTCGTGTGGTAAGGCCTACCAGTCATGTCTCTATGGTCTGACCCAGGGAGTCGTGTGGTCTGACGCATGGAGTAGTGTGTTCTGACCCAGGGAGTCATGTGGTAAGGGCTACCAGCCATGTCTCTATGGTCTGACCCAGGGAGTCGTGTGGTAAGGCCTACCAGCCATGTCTCTATGGTCTGACCCAGGGAGTCGTGTGGTCTGACCCAGGGAGTCGTGTGGTAAGGGCTACCAGTCATGTCTCTATGGTCTGACCCAGGGATTCGTGTGGTCTGACCCAGGGAGTCGTGTGGTAAGGACTACCAGTCATTTCTCTATGGTCTGACGCAGGGAGTCGTGTGGTCTGACCCAGGGAGTCGTGTGGTAAGGACTACCAGTCATGTCTCTATGGTCTGACCCAGGGAGTCGTGTGGTAAGGGCTACCAGTCATGTCTCTATGGTGTGACCCAGGGAGTCATGTGGTCTGACCCAGGGAGTCATGTGGTAAGGGCTACCAGTCATGTCTCTATGGTCTGACCCAGGTAGTCATGTGGTCTGACCCAGGGAGTCCTGTGGTAAGGGCTACCAGCCATGCCTCTATGGTCTGACCCAGGGAGTCGTGTGGTCTGACCCAGGGAGTCGTGTGGTAAGGGCTACCAGCCATGTCTCTATGGTCTGACCCAGGGAGTCGTGTGGTCTGACCCATGGAGTCGTGTGGTCTGACCCAGGGAGTCGTGTGGTAAGGGCTACCAGTCATGTCTCTATGGTCTGACCCAGGGAGTCGTGTGGTCTGACCCAGGGAGTCGTGTGGTAAGGACTACCAGTCATTTCTCTATGGTCTGACCCAGGGAGTCGTGTGGTCTGACACAGGGAGTCGTGTGGTAAGGGCTACCAGCCATGTCTCTATGGTCTCACCCAGGTTGTCGTGTGGTCTTACCCAGGGAGTTGTGTGATAAGGGCTACCAGCCATGTCTCTATGGTCTGACCCAGGGAGTCGTGTGGTCTGACCCAGGGAGTCGTGTGGTCTGACCCAGGGAGTCGTGTGGTCTGACCCAGACAGTTGTGTGGTAAGGGCTACCAGTCATGTATCTATGGTCTGACCCATGGAGTAGTGTGTTCTGACCCAGGGAGTCATGTGGTAAGGGCTACCAGCCATGTCTCTATGGTCTGACCCAGGGAGTCGTGTGGTAAGGCCTACCAGCCATGTCTCTATGGTCTGACCCAGGGAGTCGTGTGGTCTGACCCAGGGAGTCGTGTGGTAAGGGCTACCAGTCATGTCTCTATGGTCTGACCCAGGGATTCGTGTGGTCTGACCCAGGGAGTAGTGTGGTAAGGGCTACCAGTCAGGTCTCTATGGTCTGACCCAGGGAGTCGTGTGTTCTGACCCAGGGAGTCGTGTGGTAAGGACTACCAGTCATGTCTCTATGGTCTGACCCAGGGAGTCGTGTGGTCTGACCCAGGGAGTCGTGTGGTAAGGGCTACCAGCCATGTCTCTATGGTCTGACCAAGGGAGTAGTGTGGTCTGAACCATGGAGTCGTGTGGTCTGACCCAGGGAGTCGTGTGCTCTGACCCAGGGAGTCGTGTGGTAAAGGCTAAAAGTCATGTCTCTATGGTCTGACCCAGGGAGTCGTGTGGTCTGACCCAGGGCGTCGTGTGGTAAAGGCTACCAGTCATGTCTCTATGGTCTGACCCAGGGAATCGTGTGGTCTGACCCAGGGAGTCGTGTGGTAAGGGCTACCAGCCATGTCTCTGTGGTCTGACCCAGGGAGTCGTGTGGTCTGACCCATGGAGTAGTGTGTTCTGACCCAGGGAGTCATGTGGTAAGGGCTACCAGCCATGTCTCTATGGTCTGACCCAGGGAGTCGTGTGGTAAGGCCTACCAGCCATGTCTCTATGGTCTGACCCAGGGAGTCGTGTGGTCTGACCCAGGGAGTCGTGTGGTAAAGGCTACCAGTCATGTCTCTATGGTCTGACGCAGGGAGTCGTGTGGTCTGACCCAGGGAGTCGTGTGGTAAGAACTACCAGTCATGTCTCTATGGTCTGACACAGGGAGTCGTGTGGTAAGGGCTACCAGTCATGTCTCTATGGTGTGACCCAGGGAGTCGTGTGGTCTGACCCAGGGAGTCATGTGGTAAGGGCTACCAGTCATGTCTCTATGGTCTGACCCAGGTAGTCGTGTGGTCTGACCCAGGGAGTCGTGTGGTAAGGGCTATCAGTCATGTCTCTATGGTCTGACCCAGGGAGTCGTGTGGTCTGACCCAGGGCGTCGTGTGGTAAGGGCTACCAGTCATGTCTCTATGGTCTGACCCTGGGAGTCGTGTGGTCTGACCCAGGGAGTCGTGTGGTAAGGGCTACCAGCCATGCCTCTATGGTCTGACCCAGGGAGTCGTGTGGTAAGGCCTACCAGCCATGTCTCTATGGTCTGACCCAGGGAGTCGTGTGGTCTGACCCAGGGAGTCGTGTGGTAAGGGCTACCAGTCATGTCTCTATGGTCTGACCCAGGGATTCGTGTGGTCTGACCCAGGGAGTCGTGTGGTAAGGACTACCAGTCATTTCTCTATGGTCTGACGCAGGGAGTCGTGTGGTCTGACCCAGGGAGTCGTGTGGTAAGGACTACCAGTCATGTCTCTATGGTCTGACCCAGGGAGTCGTGTGGTAAGGGCTACCAGTCATGTCTCTATGGTGTGACCCAGGGAGTCATGTGGTCTGACCCAGGGAGTCATGTGGTAAGGGCTACCAGTCATGTCTCTATGGTCTGACCCAGGTAGTCATGTGGTCTGACCCAGGGAGTCCTGTGGTAAGGGCTACCAGCCATGCCTCTATGGTCTGACCCAGGGAGTCGTGTGGTCTGACCCAGGGAGTCGTGTGGTAAGGGCTACCAGCCATGTCTCTATGGTCTGACCCAGGGAGTCGTGTGGTCTGACCCATGGAGTCGTGTGGTCTGACCCAGGGAGTCGTGTGGTAAGGGCTACCAGTCATGTCTCTATGGTCTGACCCAGGGAGTCGTGTGGTCTGACCCAGGGAGTCGTGTGGTAAGGACTACCAGTCATTTCTCTATGGTCTGACCCAGGGAGTCGTGTGGTCTGACACAGGGAGTCGTGTGGTAAGGGCTACCAGCCATGTCTCTATGGTCTCACCCAGGTTGTCGTGTGGTCTTACCCAGGGAGTTGTGTGATAAGGGCTACCAGCCATGTCTCTATGGTCTGACCCAGGGAGTCGTGTGGTCTGACCCAGGGAGTCGTGTGGTCTGACCCAGGGAGTCGTGTGGTCTGACCCAGACAGTTGTGTGGTAAGGGCTACCAGTCATGTATCTATGGTCTGACCCATGGAGTAGTGTGTTCTGACCCAGGGAGTCATGTGGTAAGGGCTACCAGCCATGTCTCTATGGTCTGACCCAGGGAGTCGTGTGGTAAGGCCTACCAGCCATGTCTCTATGGTCTGACCCAGGGAGTCGTGTGGTCTGACCCAGGGAGTCGTGTGGTAAGGGCTACCAGTCATGTCTCTATGGTCTGACCCAGGGATTCGTGTGGTCTGACCCAGGGAGTAGTGTGGTAAGGGCTACCAGTCAGGTCTCTATGGTCTGACCCAGGGAGTCGTGTGTTCTGACCCAGGGAGTCGTGTGGTAAGGACTACCAGTCATGTCTCTATGGTCTGACCCAGGGAGTCGTGTGGTCTGACCCAGGGAGTCGTGTGGTAAGGGCTACCAGCCATGTCTCTATGGTCTGACCAAGGGAGTAGTGTGGTCTGAACCATGGAGTCGTGTGGTCTGACCCAGGGAGTCGTGTGCTCTGACCCAGGGAGTCGTGTGGTAAAGGCTAAAAGTCATGTCTCTATGGTCTGACCCAGGGAGTCGTGTGGTCTGACCCAGGGCGTCGTGTGGTAAAGGCTACCAGTCATGTCTCTATGGTCTGACCCAGGGAATCGTGTGGTCTGACCCAGGGAGTCGTGTGGTAAGGGCTACCAGCCATGTCTCTGTGGTCTGACCCAGGGAGTCGTGTGGTCTGACCCATGGAGTAGTGTGTTCTGACCCAGGGAGTCATGTGGTAAGGGCTACCAGCCATGTCTCTATGGTCTGACCCAGGGAGTCGTGTGGTAAGGCCTACCAGCCATGTCTCTATGGTCTGACCCAGGGAGTCGTGTGGTCTGACCCAGGGAGTCGTGTGGTAAAGGCTACCAGTCATGTCTCTATGGTCTGACGCAGGGAGTCGTGTGGTCTGACCCAGGGAGTCGTGTGGTAAGAACTACCAGTCATGTCTCTATGGTCTGACACAGGGAGTCGTGTGGTAAGGGCTACCAGTCATGTCTCTATGGTGTGACCCAGGGAGTCGTGTGGTCTGACCCAGGGAGTCATGTGGTAAGGGCTACCAGTCATGTCTCTATGGTCTGACCCAGGTAGTCGTGTGGTCTGACCCAGGGAGTCGTGTGGTAAGGGCTATCAGTCATGTCTCTATGGTCTGACCCAGGGAGTCGTGTGGTCTGACCCAGGGCGTCGTGTGGTAAGGGCTACCAGTCATGTCTCTATGGTCTGACCCTGGGAGTCGTGTGGTCTGACCCAGGGAGTCGTGTGGTAAGGGCTACCAGCCATGCCTCTATGGTCTGACCCAGGGAGTCGTGTGGTAAGGCCTACCAGCCATGTCTCTATGGTCTGACCCAGGGAGTCGTGTGGTCTGACCCAGGGAGTCGTGTGGTAAGGGCTACCAGTCATGTCTCTATGGTCTGACCCAGGGATTCGTGTGGTCTGACCCAGGGAGTAGTGTGGTAAGGGCTACCAGTCAGGTCTCTATGGTCTGACCCAGGGAGTCGTGTGTTCTGACCCAGGGAGTCGTGTGGTAAGGACTACCAGTCATGTCTCTATGGTCTGACCCAGGGAGTCGTGTGGTCTGACCCAGGGAGTCGTGTGGTAAGGGCTACCAGCCATGTCTCTATGGTCTGACCAAGGGAGTAGTGTGGTCTGAACCATGGAGTCGTGTGGTCTGACCCAGGGAGTCGTGTGCTCTGACCCAGGGAGTCGTGTGGTAAAGGCTAAAAGTCATGTCTCTATGGTCTGACCCAGGGAGTCGTGTGGTCTGACCCAGGGCGTCGTGTGGTAAAGGCTACCAGTCATGTCTCTATGGTCTGACCCAGGGAGTCGTGTGGTCTGACCCAGGGAGTCGTGTGGTAAGGGCTACCAGCCATGTCTCTGTGGTCTGACCCAGGGAGTCGTGTGGTCTGACCCATGGAGTAGTGTGTTCTGACCCAGGGAGTCATGTGGTAAGGGCTACCAGCCATGTCTCTATGGTCTGACCCAGGGAGTCGTGTGGTAAGGCCTACCAGCCATGTCTCTATGGTCTGACCCAGGGAGTCGTGTGGTCTGACCCAGGGAGTCGTGTGGTAAAGGCTACCAGTCATGTCTCTATGGTCTGACGCAGGGAGTCGTGTGGTCTGACCCAGGGAGTCGTGTGGTAAGAACTACCAGTCATGTCTCTATGGTCTGACACAGGGAGTCGTGTGGTAAGGGCTACCAGTCATGTCTCTATGGTGTGACCCAGGGAGTCGTGTGGTCTGACCCAGGGAGTCATGTGGTAAGGGCTACCAGTCATGTCTCTATGGTCTGACCCAGGTAGTCGTGTGGTCTGACCCAGGGAGTCGTGTGGTAAGGGCTATCAGTCATGTCTCTATGGTCTGACCCAGGGAGTCGTGTGGTCTGACCCAGGGCGTCGTGTGGTAAGGGCTACCAGTCATGTCTCTATGGTCTGACCCTGGGAGTCGTGTGGTCTGACCCAGGGAGTCGTGTGGTAAGGGCTACCAGCCATGCCTCTATGGTCTGACCCAGGGAGTCGTGTGGTCTGACCCAGGGAGTCGTGTGGTAAGGACTACCAGTCATGTCTCTATGGTCTGACCCAGGGAGTCGTGTGGTCTGACCCAGACAGTTGTGTGGTAAGGGCTACCAGTCATGTATCTATGGTCTGACCCAGGGAGTCGTGTGGTCTGACCCAGGGAGTCGTGTGGTAAGGGCTAACAGCCATTTCTCTATGGTCTGACCCAGGGAGTCGTGTGGTCTGACCCAGGGAGTCGTGTGGTCTGACCCAGGGAGTCATGTGGTCTTACCCAGGGAGTCGTGTGTTGTGACACAGGGAGTCGTGTGGTAATTGCTACCAGTCATGTCTCTATGGTCTGACCCAGGGAGTCGTGTGGTCTGACCCAGGGAATCGTGTGGTAAGGGCTACCAGTCATGTCGCTATGGTCTGACCCAGGGAGTCATGTGGTCTGACCCAGGGAGTCGTGTGGTAAGGGATACCAGCCATGTCTCTATGGTCTGACCCAGGGAGTCGTGTGGTCTGACCCATGGAGTCGTGTGGTCTGACCCAGGGAGTCGTGTGGTAAGGGCTACCAGTCATGTCTCTATGGTCTGACCCAGGGAGTCGTGTGGTCTGACCCAGGGAGTCGTGTGGTAAGGACTACCAGTCATGTCTCTATGGTCTGACCCAGGGAGTCGTGTGGTCTGACCCAGGGAGTCGTGTGGTAAGGGCTACCAGCCATGTCTCTATGGTCTGACCCAGGGAGTCGTGTGGTCTGACCCATGGAGTCGTGTGGTCTGACCCAGGGAGTCGTGTGCTCTGACCCAGGGAGTCGTGTGGTAAAGGCTACCAGTCATGTCTCTATGGTCTGACCCAGGGAGTCGTATAGTCTGACCCAGGGAGTCGTGTGGTAAGGACTACCAGTCATGTCTCTATGGTCTGACCCAGGGAGTCGTATAGTCTGACCCAGGGAGTCGTGTGGTAAGGACTACCAGTCATGTCTCTATGGTCTGAACCAGGGAGTCGTGTGGTAAGGGCTACCAGCCATGTCTCTGTGGTCTGACCAAGGGAGTCGTGTGGTAAGGGCTACCAGCCATGTCTCTGTGGTCTGACCCAGGGAGTCGTGTGGTCTGA
This sequence comes from Oncorhynchus kisutch, assembly GCF_002021735.2. Taxonomy (NCBI): domain Eukaryota; kingdom Metazoa; phylum Chordata; class Actinopteri; order Salmoniformes; family Salmonidae; genus Oncorhynchus; species Oncorhynchus kisutch. The sequence goes on from NC_034174.2 coordinate 31,011,150, forward strand.
CCCAGGGAGTCGTGTGGTAAGGGCTACCAGCCATGTCTCTATGGTCTGACCCAGGGAGTCGTGTGGTAAGGCCTACAAGCCATGTCTCTATGGTGTGACCCAGGGAGTCGTGTGGTCTGACCCAGGGAGTCATGTGGTAAGGGCTACCAGTCATGTCTCTATGGTCTGACCCAGGTAGTCGTGTGGTCTGACCCAGGGAGTCGTGTGGTAAGGGCTACCAGTCATGTCTCTATGGTCTGACCCAGGGAGTCGTGTGGTCTGACCCAGGGAGTCGTGTGGTAAGGGCTACCAGTCATGTCTCTATGGTCTGACCCAGGGAGTCGTGTGGTAAGGCCTACCAGCCATGTCTCTATGGTCTGACCCAGGGAGTCGTGTGGTCTGACCCAGGGAGTCGTGTGGTAAGGGCTACCAGTCATGTCTCTATGGTCTGACCCAGGGATTCGTGTGGTCTGACCCAGGGAGTCGTGTGGTAAGGACTACCAGTCATTTCTCTATGGTCTGACGCAGGGAGTCGTGTGGTCTGACCCAGGGAGTCGTGTGGTAAGGACTACCAGTCATGTCTCTATGGTCTGACCCAGGGAGTCGTGTGGTAAGGGCTACCAGTCATGTCTCTATGGTGTAACCCAGGGAGTCGTGTGGTCTGACCCAGGGAGTCGTGTGGTAAGGGCTACCAGCCATGTCTCTATGGTCTGACCCAGGGAGTCGTGTGGTAAGGCCTACCAGTCATGTCTCTATGGTCTGACCCAGGGAGTCGTGTGGTCTGACGCATGGAGTAGTGTGTTCTGACCCAGGGAGTCATGTGGTAAGGGCTACCAGCCATGTCTCTATGGTCTGACCCAGGGAGTCGTGTGGTAAGGCCTACCAGCCATGTCTCTATGGTCTGACCCAGGGAGTCGTGTGGTCTGACCCAGGGAGTCGTGTGGTAAGGGCTACCAGTCATGTCTCTATGGTCTGACCCAGGGATTCGTGTGGTCTGACCCAGGGAGTCGTGTGGTAAGGACTACCAGTCATTTCTCTATGGTCTGACGCAGGGAGTCGTGTGGTCTGACCCAGGGAGTCGTGTGGTAAGGACTACCAGTCATGTCTCTATGGTCTGACCCAGGGAGTCGTGTGGTAAGGGCTACCAGTCATGTCTCTATGGTGTGACCCAGGGAGTCATGTGGTCTGACCCAGGGAGTCATGTGGTAAGGGCTACCAGTCATGTCTCTATGGTCTGACCCAGGTAGTCATGTGGTCTGACCCAGGGAGTCCTGTGGTAAGGGCTACCAGCCATGCCTCTATGGTCTGACCCAGGGAGTCGTGTGGTCTGACCCAGGGAGTCGTGTGGTAAGGGCTACCAGCCATGTCTCTATGGTCTGACCCAGGGAGTCGTGTGGTCTGACCCATGGAGTCGTGTGGTCTGACCCAGGGAGTCGTGTGGTAAGGGCTACCAGTCATGTCTCTATGGTCTGACCCAGGGAGTCGTGTGGTCTGACCCAGGGAGTCGTGTGGTAAGGACTACCAGTCATTTCTCTATGGTCTGACCCAGGGAGTCGTGTGGTCTGACACAGGGAGTCGTGTGGTAAGGGCTACCAGCCATGTCTCTATGGTCTCACCCAGGTTGTCGTGTGGTCTTACCCAGGGAGTTGTGTGATAAGGGCTACCAGCCATGTCTCTATGGTCTGACCCAGGGAGTCGTGTGGTCTGACCCAGGGAGTCGTGTGGTCTGACCCAGGGAGTCGTGTGGTCTGACCCAGACAGTTGTGTGGTAAGGGCTACCAGTCATGTATCTATGGTCTGACCCAGGGAGTCGTGTGGTCTGACCCAGGGAGTAGTGTGGTAAGGGCTACCAGTCAGGTCTCTATGGTCTGACCCAGGGAGTCGTGTGTTCTGACCCAGGGAGTCGTGTGGTAAGGACTACCAGTCATGTCTCTATGGTCTGACCCAGGGAGTCGTGTGGTCTGACCCAGGGAGTCGTGTAGTAAGGGCTACCAGCCATGTCTCTATGGTCTGACCAAGGGAGTAGTGTGGTCTGAACCATGGAGTCGTGTGGTCTGACCCAGGGAGTCGTGTGCTCTGACCCAGGGAGTCGTGTGGTAAAGGCTACCAGTCATGTCTCTATGGTCTGACCCAGGGAGTCGTATAGTCTGACCCAGGGAGTCGTGTGGTAAGGGCTACCAGTCATTTCTCTATTGTCTGACGCAGGGAGTCGTGTGGTCTGACCCAGGGAATCGTGTGGTAAGGGCTACCAGTCATGTCTCTATGGTCTGACCCAGGTAGTCGAGTGGTTTGACCCAGGGAGTCGTGTGGTAAGGGCTACCAGTCATGTGTCTATGGTCTGACCCAGGGAGTCGTGTGGTCTGACCCAGGGCGTCGTGTGGTAAGGGCTACCAGCCATGTCTCTATGGTCTGACCCAGGGAGTCGTGTGGTCTGACCCATGGAGTCGTGTGGTCTGACCCAGGGAGTCGTGTGCTCTGACCCAGGGAGTCGTGTGGTAAAGGCTACCAGTCATGTCTCTATGGTCTGACCCAGGGAGTCGTATAGTCTGACCCAGGGAGTCGTGTGGTAAGGACTACCAGTCATGTCTCTATGGTCTGACCCAGGGAGTCGTATAGTCTGACCCAGGGAGTCGTGTGGTAAGGACTACCAGTCATGTCTCTATGGTCTGAACCAGGGAGTCGTGTGGTAAGGGCTACCAGCCATGTCTCTGTGGTCTGACCAAGGGAGTCGTGTGGTAAGGGCTACCAGCCATGTCTCTGTGGTCTGACCCAGGGAGTCGTGTGGTCTGACCCAGGGAGTCGTGTGGTAAGGGCTACCAGCCATGTCTCTATGGTCTGACCCAGGGAGTCGTGTGGTAAGGCCTACAAGCCATGTCTCTATGGTGTGACCCAGGGAGTCGTGTGGTCTGACCCAGGGAGTCATGTGGTAAGGGCTACCAGTCATGTCTCTATGGTCTGACCCAGGTAGTCGTGTGGTCTGACCCAGGGAGTCGTGTGGTAAGGGCTACCAGTCATGTCTCTATGGTCTGACCCAGGGAGTCGTGTGGTCTGACCCAGGGAGTCGTGTGGTAAGGGCTACCAGTCATGTCTCTATGGTCTGACCCAGGGAGTCGTGTGGTAAGGCCTACCAGCCATGTCTAAATGGTCTGACCCAGGGAGTCGTGTGGTCTGACCCAGGGAGTCGTGTGGTAAGGGCTACCAGTCATGTCTCTATGGTCTGACCCAGGGATTCGTGTGGTCTGACCCAGGGAGTCGTGTGGTAAGGACTACCAGTCATTTCTCTATGGTCTGACGCAGGGAGTCGTGTGGTCTGACCCAGGGAGTCGTGTGGTAAGGACTACCAGTCATGTCTCTATGGTCTTACCCAGGGAGTCGTGTGGTAAGGGCTACCAGTCATGTCTCTATGGTGTAACCCAGGGAGTCGTGTGGTCTGACCCAGGGAGTCGTGTGGTAAGGGCTACCAGCCATGTCTCTATGGTCTGACCCAGGGAGTCGTGTGGTAAGGCCTACCAGTCATGTCTCTATGGTCTGACCCAGGGAGTCGTGTGGTCTGACGCATGGAGTAGTGTGTTCTGACCCAGGGAGTCATGTGGTAAGGGCTACCAGCCATGTCTCTATGGTCTGACCCAGGGAGTCGTGTGGTAAGGCCTACCAGCCATGTCTCTATGGTCTGACCCAGGGAGTCGTGTGGTCTGACCCAGGGAGTCGTGTGGTAAGGGCTACCAGTCATGTCTCTATGGTCTGACCCAGGGATTCGTGTGGTCTGACCCAGGGAGTCGTGTGGTAAGGACTACCAGTCATTTCTCTATGGTCTGACGCAGGGAGTCGTGTGGTCTGACCCAGGGAGTCGTGTGGTAAGGACTACCAGTCATGTCTCTATGGTCTGACCCAGGGAGTCGTGTGGTAAGGGCTACCAGTCATGTCTCTATGGTGTGACCCAGGGAGTCATGTGGTCTGACCCAGGGAGTCATGTGGTAAGGGCTACCAGTCATGTCTCTATGGTCTGACCCAGGTAGTCATGTGGTCTGACCCAGGGAGTCCTGTGGTAAGGGCTACCAGCCATGCCTCTATGGTCTGACCCAGGGAGTCGTGTGGTCTGACCCAGGGAGTCGTGTGGTAAGGGCTACCAGCCATGTCTCTATGGTCTGACCCAGGGAGTCGTGTGGTCTGACCCATGGAGTCGTGTGGTCTGACCCAGGGAGTCGTGTGGTAAGGGCTACCAGTCATGTCTCTATGGTCTGACCCAGGGAGTCGTGTGGTCTGACCCAGGGAGTCGTGTGGTAAGGACTACCAGTCATTTCTCTATGGTCTGACCCAGGGAGTCGTGTGGTCTGACACAGGGAGTCGTGTGGTAAGGGCTACCAGCCATGTCTCTATGGTCTCACCCAGGTTGTCGTGTGGTCTTACCCAGGGAGTTGTGTGATAAGGGCTACCAGCCATGTCTCTATGGTCTGACCCAGGGAGTCGTGTGGTCTGACCCAGGGAGTCGTGTGGTCTGACCCAGGGAGTCGTGTGGTCTGACCCAGACAGTTGTGTGGTAAGGGCTACCAGTCATGTATCTATGGTCTGACCCAGGGAGTCGTGTGGTCTGACCCAGGGAGTAGTGTGGTAAGGGCTACCAGTCAGGTCTCTATGGTCTGACCCAGGGAGTCGTGTGTTCTGACCCAGGGAGTCGTGTGGTAAGGACTACCAGTCATGTCTCTATGGTCTGACCCAGGGAGTCGTGTGGTCTGACCCAGGGAGTCGTGTAGTAAGGGCTACCAGCCATGTCTCTATGGTCTGACCAAGGGAGTAGTGTGGTCTGAACCATGGAGTCGTGTGGTCTGACCCAGGGAGTCGTGTGCTCTGACCCAGGGAGTCGTGTGGTAAAGGCTACCAGTCATGTCTCTATGGTCTGACCCAGGGAGTCGTATAGTCTGACCCAGGGAGTCGTGTGGTAAGGGCTACCAGTCATTTCTCTATTGTCTGACGCAGGGAGTCGTGTGGTCTGACCCAGGGAATCGTGTGGTAAGGGCTACCAGTCATGTCTCTATGGTCTGACCCAGGTAGTCGAGTGGTTTGACCCAGGGAGTCGTGTGGTAAGGGCTACCAGTCATGTGTCTATGGTCTGACCCAGGGAGTCGTGTGGTCTGACCCAGGGCGTCGTGTGGTAAAGGCTACCAGTCATGTCTCTATGGTCTGACCCAGGGAGTCGTGTGGTCTGACCCAGGGAGTCGTGTGGTAAGGGCTACCAGCCATGTCTCTGTGGTCTGACCCAGGGAGTCGTGTGGTCTGACCCATGGAGTAGTGTGTTCTGACCCAGGGAGTCATGTGGTAAGGGCTACCAGCCATGTCTCTATGGTCTGACCCAGGGAGTCGTGTGGTAAGGCCTACCAGCCATGTCTCTAAGGTCTGACCCAGGGAGTCGTGTGGTCTGACCCAGGGAGTCGTGTGGTAAAGGCTACCAGTCATGTCTCTATGGTCTGACCCAGGGAGTCGTGTAGTCTGACCCAGGGAGTCGTGTGGTAAGGACTACCAGTCATTTCTCTATGGTCTGACGCAGGGAGTCGTGTGGTCTGACCCAGGGAGTCGTGTGGTAAGAACTACCAGTCATGTCTCTATGGTCTGACCCAGGGAGTCGTGTGGTAAGGGCTAACAGTCATGTCTCTATGGTGTGACCCAGGGAGTCGTGTGGTCTGACCCAGGGAGTCATGTGGTAAGGGCTACCTGTCATGTCTCTATGGTCTGACCCAGGTAGTCGTGTGGTCTGACCCAGGGAGTCGTGTGGTAAGGGCTATCAGTCATGTCTCTATGGTCTGACCCAGGGAGTCGTGTGGTCTGACCCAGGGCGTCGTGTGGTAAGGGCTACCAGTCATGTCTCTATGGTCTGACCCTGGGAGTCGTGTGGTCTGACCCAGGGAGTCGTGTGGTAAGGGCTACCAGCCATGCCTCTATGGTCTGACCCAGGGAGTCGTGTGGTCTGACCCAGGGAGTCGTGTGGTAAGGACTACCAGTCATGTCTCTATGGTCTGACCCAGGGAGTCGTGTGGTCTGACCCAGGGAGTCGTGTGGTAAGGGCTAACAGCCATTTCTCTATGGTCTGACCCAGGGAGTCGTGTGGTCTGACCCAGGGAGTCGTGTGGTCTGACCCAGGGAGTCATGTGGTTTTACCCAGGGAGTCGTGTGTTGTGACACAGGGAGTCGTGTGGTAATTGCTACCAGTCATGTCTCTATGGTCTGACCCAGGGAGTCGTGTGGTCTGACCCAGGGAATCGTGTGGTAAGGGCTACCAGTCATGTCGCTATGGTCTGACCCAGGGAATCATGTGGTCTGACCCAGGGAGTCGTGTGGTAAGGGATACCAGCCATGTCTCTATGGTCTGACCCAGGGAGTCGTGTGGTCTGACCCATGGAGTCGTGTGGTCTGACCCAGGGAGTCGTGTGGTAAGGGCTACCAGTCATGTCTCTATGGTCTGACCCAGGGAGTCGTGTGGTCTGACCCAGGGAGTCGTGTGGTCTGACCCAGACAGTTGTGTGGTAAGGGCTACCAGTCAGGTCTCTATGGTCTGACCCAGGGAGTCGTGTGTTCTGACCCAGGGAGTCGTGTGGTAAGGGCTACCAGTCAGGTCTCTATGGTCTGACCCAGGGAGTCGTGTGTTCTGACCCAGGGAGTCGTGTGGTAAGGACTACCAGTCATGTCTCTATGGTCTGACCCAGGGAGTCGTGTGGTCTGACCCAGGGAGTCGTGTAGTAAGGGCTACCAGCCATGTCTCTATGGTCTGACCAAGGGAGTAGTGTGGTCTGAACCATGGAGTCGTGTGGTCTGACCCAGGGAGTCGTGTGCTCTGACCCAGGGAGTCGTGTGGTAAAGGCTACCAGTCATGTCTCTATGGTCTGACCCAGGGAGTCGTATAGTCTGACCCAGGGAGTCGTGTGGTAAGGGCTACCAGTCATTTCTCTATTGTCTGACGCAGGGAGTCGTGTGGTCTGACCCAGGGAATCGTGTGGTAAGGGCTACCAGTCATGTCTCTATGGTCTGACCCAGGTAGTCGAGTGGTTTGACCCAGGGAGTCGTGTGGTAAGGGCTACCAGTCATGTGTCTATGGTCTGACCCAGGGAGTCGTGTGGTCTGACCCAGGGCGTCGTGTGGTAAAGGCTACCAGTCATGTCTCTATGGTCTGACCCAGGGAGTCGTGTGGTCTGACCCAGGGAGTCGTGTGGTAAGGGCTACCAGCCATGTCTCTGTGGTCTGACCCAGGGAGTCGTGTGGTCTGACCCATGGAGTAGTGTGTTCTGACCCAGGGAGTCATGTGGTAAGGGCTACCAGCCATGTCTCTATGGTCTGACCCAGGGAGTCGTGTGGTAAGGCCTACCAGCCATGTCTCTATGGTCTGACCCAGGGAGTCGTGTGGTCTGACCCAGGGAGTCGTGTGGTAAAGGCTACCAGTCATGTCTCTATGGTCTGACCCAGGGAGTCGTGTAGTCTGACCCAGGGAGTCGTGTGGTAAGGACTACCAGTCATTTCTCTATGGTCTGACGCAGGGAGTCGTGTGGTCTGACCCAGGGAGTCGTGTGGTAAGAACTACCAGTCATGTCTCTATGGTCTGACCCAGGGAGTCGTGTGGTAAGGGCTAACAGTCATGTCTCTATGGTGTGACCCAGGGAGTCGTGTGGTCTGACCCAGGGAGTCATGTGGTAAGGGCTACCAGTCATGTCTCTATGGTCTGACCCAGGTAGTCGTGTGGTCTGACCCAGGGAGTCGTGTGGTAAGGGCTATCAGTCATGTCTCTATGGTCTGACCCAGGGAGTCGTGTGGTCTGACCCAGGGCGTCGTGTGGTAAGGGCTACCAGTCATGTCTCTATGGTCTGACCCTGGGAGTCGTGTGGTCTGACCCAGGGAGTCGTGTTGTAAGGGCTACCAGCCATGCCTCTATGGTCTTACCCAGGGAGTCGTGTGTTGTGACACAGGGAGTCGTGTGGTAATTGCTACCAGTCATGTCTCTATGGTCTGACCCAGGGAGTCATGTGGTAAGGGCTACCAGCCATGTCTCTATGGTCTGACCCAGGGAGTCGTGTGGTAAGGCCTACCAGCCATGTCTCTATGGTCTGACCCAGGGAGTCGTGTGGTCTGACCCAGGGAGTCGTGTGGTAAAGGCTACCAGTCATGTCTCTATGGTCTGACCCAGGGAGTCGTGTAGTCTGACCCAGGGAGTCGTGTGGTAAGGACTACCAGTCATTTCTCTATGGTCTGACGCAGGGAGTCGTGTGGTCTGACCCAGGGAGTCGTGTGGTAAGAACTACCAGTCATGTCTCTATGGTCTGACCCAGGGAGTCGTGTGGTAAGGGCTAACAGTCATGTCTCTATGGTGTGACCCAGGGAGTCGTGTGGTCTGACCCAGGGAGTCATGTGGTAAGGGCTACCTGTCATGTCTCTATAGTCTGACCCAGGTAGTCGTGTGGTCTGACCCAGGGAGTCGTGTGGTAAGGGCTATCAGTCATGTCTCTATGGTCTGACCCAGGGAGTCGTGTGGTCTGACCCAGGGCGTCGTGTGGTAAGGGCTACCAGTCATGTCTCTATGGTCTGACCCTGGGAGTCGTGTGGTCTGACCCAGGGAGTCGTGTGGTAAGGGCTACCAGCCATGCCTCTATGGTCTGACCCAGGGAGTTGTGTGGTCTGACCCAGGGAGTCGTGTGGTAAGGACTACCAGTCATGTCTCTATGGTCTGACCCAGGGAGTCGTGTGGTCTGACCCAGGGAGTCGTGTGGTAAGGGCTAACAGCCATTTCTCTATGGTCTGACCCAGGGAGTCGTGTGGTCTGACCCAGGGAGTCGTGTGGTCTGACCCAGGGAGTCATGTGGTCTTACCCAGGGAGTCGTGTGTTGTGACACAGGGAGTCGTGTGGTAATTGCTACCAGTCATGTCTCTATGGTCTGACCCAGGGAGTCGTGTGGTCTGACCCAGGGAATCGTGTGGTAAGGGCTACCAGTCATGTCGCTATGGTCTGACCCAGGGAATCATGTGGTCTGACCCAGGGAGTCGTGTGGTAAGGGATACCAGCCATGTCTCTATGGTCTGACCCAGGGAGTCGTGTGGTCTGACCCATGGAGTCGTGTGGTCTGACCCAGGGAGTCGTGTGGTAAGGGCTACCAGTCATGTCTCTATGGTCTGACCCAGGGAGTCGTGTGGTCTGACCCAGGGAGTCGTGTGGTCTGACCCAGACAGTTGTGTGGTAAGGGCTACCAGTCATGTATCTATGGTCTGACCCAGGGAGTCGTGTGGTCTGACCCAGGGAGTAGTGTGGTAAGGGCTACCAGTCAGGTCTCTATGGTCTGACCCAGGGAGTCGTGTGTTCTGACCCAGGGAGTCGTGTGGTAAGGACTACCAGTCATGTCTCTATGGTCTGACCCAGGGAGTCGTGTGGTCTGACCCAGGGAGTCGTGTAGTAAGGGCTACCAGCCATGTCTCTATGGTCTGACCAAGGGAGTAGTGTGGTCTGAACCATGGAGTCGTGTGGTCTGACCCAGGGAGTCGTGTGCTCTGACCCAGGGAGTCGTGTGGTAAAGGCTACCAGTCATGTCTCTATGGTCTGACCCAGGGAGTCGTATAGTCTGACCCAGGGAGTCGTGTGGTAAGGGCTACCAGTCATTTCTCTATTGTCTGACGCAGGGAGTCGTGTGGTCTGACCCAGGGAATCGTGTGGTAAGGGCTACCAGTCATGTCTCTATGGTCTGACCCAGGTAGTCGAGTGGTTTGACCCAGGGAGTCGTGTGGTAAGGGCTACCAGTCATGTGTCTATGGTCTGACCCAGGGAGTCGTGTGGTCTGACCCAGGGCGTCGTGTGGTAAAGGCTACCAGTCATGTCTCTATGGTCTGACCCAGGGAGTCGTGTGGTCTGACCCAGGGAGTCGTGTGGTAAGGGCTACCAGCCATGTCTCTGTGGTCTGACCCAGGGAGTCGTGTGGTCTGACCCATGGAGTAGTGTGTTCTGACCCAGGGAGTCATGTGGTAAGGGCTACCAGCCATGTCTCTATGGTCTGACCCAGGGAGTCGTGTGGTAAGGCCTACCAGCCATGTCTCTATGGTCTGACCCAGGGAGTCGTGTGGTCTGACCCAGGGAGTCGTGTGGTAAAGGCTACCAGTCATGTCTCTATGGTCTGACCCAGGGAGTCGTGTAGTCTGACCCAGGGAGTCGTGTGGTAAGGACTACCAGTCATTTCTCTATGGTCTGACGCAGGGAGTCGTGTGGTCTGACCCAGGGAGTCGTGTGGTAAGAACTACCAGTCATGTCTCTATGGTCTGACCCAGGGAGTCGTGTGGTAAGGGCTAACAGTCATGTCTCTATGGTGTGACCCAGGGAGTCGTGTGGTCTGACCCAGGGAGTCATGTGGTAAGGGCTACCAGTCATGTCTCTATGGTCTGACCCAGGTAGTCGTGTGGTCTGACCCAGGGAGTCGTGTGGTAAGGGCTATCAGTCATGTCTCTATGGTCTGACCCAGGGAGTCGTGTGGTCTGACCCAGGGCGTCGTGTGGTAAGGGCTACCAGTCATGTCTCTATGGTCTGACCCTGGGAGTCGTGTGGTCTGACCCAGGGAGTCGTGTTGTAAGGGCTACCAGCCATGCCTCTATGGTCTGACCCAGGGAGTCGTGTGGTCTGACCCAGGGAGTCGTGTGGTAAGGACTACCAGTCATGTCTCTATGGTCTGACCCAGGGAGTCGTGTGGTCTGACCCAGGGAGTCATGTGGTAAGGGCTAACAGCCATTTCTCTATGGTCTGACCCAGGGAGTCGTGTGGTCTGACCCAGGGAGTCGTGTGGTCTGACCCAGGGAGTCATGTGGTCTTACCCAGGGAGTCGTGTGTTGTGACACAGGGAGTCGTGTGGTAATTGCTACCAGTCATGTCTCTATGGTCTGACCCAGGGAGTCGTGTGGTCTGACCCAGGGAATCGTGTGGTAAGGGCTACCAGTCATGTCGCTATGGTCTGACCCAGGGAGTCATGTGGTCTGACCCAGGGAGTCGTGTGGTAAGGGATACCAGCCATGTCTCTATGGTCTGACCCAGGGAGTCGTGTGGTCTGACCCATGGAGTCGTGTGGTCTGACCCAGGGAGTCGTGTGGTAAGGGCTACCAGTCATGTCTCTATGGTCTGACCCAGGGAGTCGTGTGGTCTGACCCAGGGAGTCGTGTGGTAAGGACTACCAGTCATGTCTCTATGGTCTGACCCAGGGAGTCGTGTGGTCTGACCCAGGGAGTCGTGTGGTAAGGGCTACCAGCCATGTCTCTGTGGTCTGACCAAGGGAGTCGTGTGGTAAGGGCTACCAGCCATGTCTCTGTGGTCTGACCCAGGGAGTCGTGTGGTCTGACCCAGGGAGTCGTGTGGTAAGGGCTACCAGTCATGTCTCTATGGTCTGACCCAGGTAGTCGTGTGGTCTGACCCAGGGAGTCGTGTGGTAAGGGCTATCAGTCATGTCTCTATGGTCTGACCCAGGGAGTCGTGTGGTCTGACCCAGGGCGTCGTGTGGTAAGGGCTACCAGTCATGTCTCTATGGTCTGACCCTGGGAGTCGTGTGGTCTGACCCAGGGAGTCGTGTTGTAAGGGCTACCAGCCATGCCTCTATGGTCTTACCCAGGGAGTCGTGTGTTGTGACACAGGGAGTCGTGTGGTAATTGCTACCAGTCATGTCTCTATGGTCTGACCCAGGGAGTCATGTGGTAAGGGCTACCAGCCATGTCTCTATGGTCTGACCCAGGGAGTCGTGTGGTAAGGCCTACCAGCCATGTCTCTATGGTCTGACCCAGGGAGTCGTGTGGTCTGACCCAGGGAGTCGTGTGGTAAAGGCTACCAGTCATGTCTCTATGGTCTGACCCAGGGAGTCGTGTAGTCTGACCCAGGGAGTCGTGTGGTAAGGACTACCAGTCATTTCTCTATGGTCTGACGCAGGGAGTCGTGTGGTCTGACCCAGGGAGTCGTGTGGTAAGAACTACCAGTCATGTCTCTATGGTCTGACCCAGGGAGTCGTGTGGTAAGGGCTAACAGTCATGTCTCTATGGTGTGACCCAGGGAGTCGTGTGGTCTGACCCAGGGAGTCATGTGGTAAGGGCTACCTGTCATGTCTCTATAGTCTGACCCAGGTAGTCGTGTGGTCTGACCCAGGGAGTCGTGTGGTAAGGGCTATCAGTCATGTCTCTATGGTCTGACCCAGGGAGTCGTGTGGTCTGACCCAGGGCGTCGTGTGGTAAGGGCTACCAGTCATGTCTCTATGGTCTGACCCTGGGAGTCGTGTGGTCTGACCCAGGGAGTCGTGTGGTAAGGGCTACCAGCCATGCCTCTATGGTCTGACCCAGGGAGTTGTGTGGTCTGACCCAGGGAGTCGTGTGGTAAGGACTACCAGTCATGTCTCTATGGTCTGACCCAGGGAGTCGTGTGGTCTGACCCAGGGAGTCGTGTGGTAAGGGCTAACAGCCATTTCTCTATGGTCTGACCCAGGGAGTCGTGTGGTCTGACCCAGGGAGTCGTGTGGTCTGACCCAGGGAGTCATGTGGTCTTACCCAGGGAGTCGTGTGTTGTGACACAGGGAGTCGTGTGGTAATTGCTACCAGTCATGTCTCTATGGTCTGACCCAGGGAGTCGTGTGGTCTGACCCAGGGAATCGTGTGGTAAGGGCTACCAGTCATGTCGCTATGGTCTGACCCAGGGAATCATGTGGTCTGACCCAGGGAGTCGTGTGGTAAGGGATACCAGCCATGTCTCTATGGTCTGACCCAGGGAGTCGTGTGGTCTGACCCATGGAGTCGTGTGGTCTGACCCAGGGAGTCGTGTGGTAAGGGCTACCAGTCATGTCTCTATGGTCTGACCCAGGGAGTCGTGTGGTCTGACCCAGGGAGTCGTGTGGTCTGACCCAGACAGTTGTGTGGTAAGGGCTACCAGTCATGTATCTATGGTCTGACCCAGGGAGTCGTGTGGTCTGACCCAGGGAGTAGTGTGGTAAGGGCTACCAGTCAGGTCTCTATGGTCTGACCCAGGGAGTCGTGTGTTCTGACCCAGGGAGTCGTGTGGTAAGGACTACCAGTCATGTCTCTATGGTCTGACCCAGGGAGTCGTGTGGTCTGACCCAGGGAGTCGTGTAGTAAGGGCTACCAGCCATGTCTCTATGGTCTGACCAAGGGAGTAGTGTGGTCTGAACCATGGAGTCGTGTGGTCTGACCCAGGGAGTCGTGTGCTCTGACCCAGGGAGTCGTGTGGTAAAGGCTACCAGTCATGTCTCTATGGTCTGACCCAGGGAGTCGTATAGTCTGACCCAGGGAGTCGTGTGGTAAGGGCTACCAGTCATTTCTCTATTGTCTGACGCAGGGAGTCGTGTGGTCTGACCCAGGGAATCGTGTGGTAAGGGCTACCAGTCATGTCTCTATGGTCTGACCCAGGTAGTCGAGTGGTTTGACCCAGGGAGTCGTGTGGTAAGGGCTACCAGTCATGTGTCTATGGTCTGACCCAGGGAGTCGTGTGGTCTGACCCAGGGCGTCGTGTGGTAAAGGCTACCAGTCATGTCTCTATGGTCTGACCCAGGGAGTCGTGTGGTCTGACCCAGGGAGTCGTGTGGTAAGGGCTACCAGCCATGTCTCTGTGGTCTGACCCAGGGAGTCGTGTGGTCTGACCCATGGAGTAGTGTGTTCTGACCCAGGGAGTCATGTGGTAAGGGCTACCAGCCATGTCTCTATGGTCTGACCCAGGGAGTCGTGTGGTAAGGCCTACCAGCCATGTCTCTATGGTCTGACCCAGGGAGTCGTGTGGTCTGACCCAGGGAGTCGTGTGGTAAAGGCTACCAGTCATGTCTCTATGGTCTGACCCAGGGAGTCGTGTAGTCTGACCCAGGGAGTCGTGTGGTAAGGACTACCAGTCATTTCTCTATGGTCTGACGCAGGGAGTCGTGTGGTCTGACCCAGGGAGTCGTGTGGTAAGAACTACCAGTCATGTCTCTATGGTCTGACCCAGGGAGTCGTGTGGTAAGGGCTAACAGTCATGTCTCTATGGTGTGACCCAGGGAGTCGTGTGGTCTGACCCAGGGAGTCATGTGGTAAGGGCTACCAGTCATGTCTCTATGGTCTGACCCAGGTAGTCGTGTGGTCTGACCCAGGGAGTCGTGTGGTAAGGGCTATCAGTCATGTCTCTATGGTCTGACCCAGGGAGTCGTGTGGTCTGACCCAGGGCGTCGTGTGGTAAGGGCTACCAGTCATGTCTCTATGGTCTGACCCTGGGAGTCGTGTGGTCTGACCCAGGGAGTCGTGTGGTAAGGGCTACCAGCCATGCCTCTATGGTCTGACCCAGGGAGTTGTGTGGTCTGACCCAGGGAGTCGTGTGGTAAGGACTACCAGTCATGTCTCTATGGTCTGACCCAGGGAGTCGTGTGGTCTGACCCAGGGAGTCGTGTGGTAAGGGCTAACAGCCATTTCTCTATGGTCTGACCCAGGGAGTCGTGTGGTCTGACCCAGGGAGTCGTGTGGTCTGACCCAGGGAGTCATGTGGTCTTACCCAGGGAGTCGTGTGTTGTGACACAGGGAGTCGTGTGGTAATTGCTACCAGTCATGTCTCTATGGTCTGACCCAGGGAGTCGTGTGGTCTGACCCAGGGAATCGTGTGGTAAGGGCTACCAGTCATGTCGCTATGGTCTGACCCAGGGAATCATGTGGTCTGACCCAGGGAGTCGTGTGGTAAGGGATACCAGCCATGTCTCTATGGTCTGACCCAGGGAGTCGTGTGGTCTGACCCATGGAGTCGTGTGGTCTGACCCAGGGAGTCGTGTGGTAAGGGCTACCAGTCATGTCTCTATGGTCTGACCCAGGGAGTCGTGTGGTCTGACCCAGGGAGTCGTGTGGTCTGACCCAGACAGTTGTGTGGTAAGGGCTACCAGTCATGTATCTATGGTCTGACCCAGGGAGTCGTGTGGTCTGACCCAGGGAGTAGTGTGGTAAGGGCTACCAGTCAGGTCTCTATGGTCTGACCCAGGGAGTCGTGTGTTCTGACCCAGGGAGTCGTGTGGTAAGGACTACCAGTCATGTCTCTATGGTCTGACCCAGGGAGTCGTGTGGTCTGACCCAGGGAGTCGTGTAGTAAGGGCTACCAGCCATGTCTCTATGGTCTGACCAAGGGAGTAGTGTGGTCTGAACCATGGAGTCGTGTGGTCTGACCCAGGGAGTCGTGTGCTCTGACCCAGGGAGTCGTGTGGTAAAGGCTACCAGTCATGTCTCTATGGTCTGACCCAGGGAGTCGTATAGTCTGACCCAGGGAGTCGTGTGGTAAGGGCTACCAGTCATTTCTCTATTGTCTGACGCAGGGAGTCGTGTGGTCTGACCCAGGGAATCGTGTGGTAAGGGCTACCAGTCATGTCTCTATGGTCTGACCCAGGTAGTCGAGTGGTTTGACCCAGGGAGTCGTGTGGTAAGGGCTACCAGTCATGTGTCTATGGTCTGACCCAGGGAGTCGTGTGGTCTGACCCAGGGCGTCGTGTGGTAAAGGCTACCAGTCATGTCTCTATGGTCTGACCCAGGGAGTCGTGTGGTCTGACCCAGGGAGTCGTGTGGTAAGGGCTACCAGCCATGTCTCTGTGGTCTGACCCAGGGAGTCGTGTGGTCTGACCCATGAAGTAGTGTGTTCTGACCCAGGGAGTCATGTGGTAAGGGCTACCAGCCATGTCTCTATGGTCTGACCCAGGGAGTCGTGTGGTAAGGCCTACCAGCCATGTCTCTATGGTCTGACCCAGGGAGTCGTGTGGTCTGACCCAGGGAGTCGTGTGGTAAAGGCTACCAGTCATGTCTCTATGGTCTGACCCAGGGAGTCGTGTAGTCTGACCCAGGGAGTCGTGTGGTAAGGACTACCAGTCATTTCTCTATGGTCTGACGCAGGGAGTCGTGTGGTCTGACCCAGGGAGTCGTGTGGTAAGAACTACCAGTCATGTCTCTATGGTCTGACCCAGGGAGTCGTGTGGTAAGGGCTAACAGTCATGTCTCTATGGTGTGACCCAGGGAGTCGTGTGGTCTGACCCAGGGAGTCATGTGGTAAGGGCTACCAGTCATGTCTCTATGGTCTGACCCAGGTAGTCGTGTGGTCTGACCCAGGGAGTCGTGTGGTAAGGGCTATCAGTCATGTCTCTATGGTCTGACCCAGGGAGTCGTGTGGTCTGACCCAGGGCGTCGTGTGGTAAGGGCTACCAGTCATGTCTCTATGGTCTGACCCTGGGAGTCGTGTGGTCTGACCCAGGGAGTCGTGTTGTAAGGGCTACCAGCCATGCCTCTATGGTCTGACCCAGGGAGTCGTGTGGTCTGACCCAGGGAGTCGTGTGGTAAGGACTACCAGTCATGTCTCTATGGTCTGACCCAGGGAGTCGTGTGGTCTGACCCAGGGAGTCATGTGGTAAGGGCTAACAGCCATTTCTCTATGGTCTGACCCAGGGAGTCGTGTGGTCTGACCCAGGGAGTCGTGTGGTCTGACCCAGGGAGTCATGTGGTCTTACCCAGGGAGTCGTGTGTTGTGACACAGGGAGTCGTGTGGTAATTGCTACCAGTCATGTCTCTATGGTCTGACCCAGGGAGTCGTGTGGTCTGACCCAGGGAATCGTGTGGTAAGGGCTACCAGTCATGTCGCTATGGTCTGACCCAGGGAGTCATGTGGTCTGACCCAGGGAGTCGTGTGGTAAGGGATACCAGCCATGTCTCTATGGTCTGACCCAGGGAGTCGTGTGGTCTGACCCATGGAGTCGTGTGGTCTGACCCAGGGAGTCGTGTGGTAAGGGCTACCAGTCATGTCTCTATGGTCTGACCCAGGGAGTCGTGTGGTCTGACCCAGGGAGTCGTGTGGTAAGGACTACCAGTCATGTCTCTATGGTCTGACCCAGGGAGTCGTGTGGTCTGACCCAGGGAGTCGTGTGGTAAGGGCTACCAGCCATGTCTCTGTGGTCTGACCAAGGGAGTCGTGTGGTAAGGGCTACCAGCCATGTCTCTGTGGTCTGACCCAGGGAGTCGTGTGGTCTGACCCAGGGAGTCGTGTGGTAAGGGCTACCAGCCATGTCTCTATGGTCTGACCCAGGGAGTCGTGTGGTAAGGCCTACCAGCCATGTCTCTATGGTGTGACCCAGGGAGTCGTGTGGTCTGACCCAGGGAGTCATGTGGTAAGGGCTACCAGTCATGTCTCTATGGTCTGACCCAGGTAGTCGTGTGGTCTGACCCAGGGAGTCGTGTGGTAAGGGCTACCAGTCATGTCTCTATGGTCTGACCCAGGGAGTCGTGTGGTCTGACCCAGGGAGTCGTGTGGTAAGGGCTACCAGTCATGTCTCTATGGTCTGACCCAGGGAGTCGTGTGGTCTGACCCAGGGAGTCGTGTGGTAAGGGCTACCAGCCATGCCTCTATGGTCTGACCCAGTGAGTCGTGTGGTCTGACCCAGGGAGTCGTGTGGTAAGGACTACCAGTCATGTCTCTATGGTCTGACCCAGGGAGTCGTGTGGTCTGACCCAGGGAGTCGTGTGGTAAGGGCTACCAGCCATGTCTCTATGGTCTGACCCAGGGAGTCGTGTGGTCTGACCCATGGAGTCGTGTGGTCTGACCCAGGGAGTCGTGTGGTAAGGGCTACCAGTCATGTCTCTATGGTCTGACCCAGGGAGTCGTGTCGTCTGACCCAGGGAGTCGTGTGGTAAGGACTACCAGTCATTTCTCTATGGTCTGACCCAGGGAGTCGTGTGGTAAGGGCTACCAGCCATGTCTCTATGGTCTGACCCAGGGAGTCGTGTGGTCTGACCCATGGAGTCGTGTGGTCTGACCCAGGGAGTGGTGTGGTCTGACCCAGGGAGTCGTGTGGTAAAGGTTACCAGTCATGTCTCTATGGTCTGACCCAGGGAGTCGTGTAGTCTGACCCAGGGAGTCGTGTGGTAAGGGCTACCAGTCATGTCTCTATGGTCTGACCCAGGGAGTCGTGTGGTAAAGGCTACCAGCCATGTCTCTGTGGTCTGACCCAGGGAGTCGTGTGGTCTGACCCAGGGAGTCGTGTGGTAAAGGCTACCAGTCATGTCTCTATGGTCTGACCCAGGGAGTCGTGTGGTAAGGGCTACCAGCCATGTCTCTGTGGTCTGACCCAGGGAGTCGTGTGGTCTGACCCAGGGAGTCGTGGGGTAAAGGCTACCAGTCATGTCTCTATGGTCTGACCCAGGGAGTCGTGTAGTCTGACCCAGGGAGTCGTGTGGTAAGGACTACCAGTCATATCTCTATGGTCTGACCCAGGGAGTCGTGTGGTAAGGGCTACCAGTCATGTCTCTATGGTCTGACCCAGGGAGTCGTGTGGTAAGGGCTACCAGTCATGTCTCTATGGTCTGACCCAGGGAGTCGTGTGGTCTGACCCAGGGAGTCGTGTGGTAAGGGCTACCAGCCATGTCTCTATGGTCTGACCCAGGGAGTCTTGTGGTCTGACCCAGGGAGTCGTGTGGTAAGGACTACCAGTCATGTCTCTATGGTCTGACCCAGGGAGTCGTGTGGTCTGACCCAGGGAGTCGTGTGGTAAGGGCTACCAGCCATGTCTCTATGGTCTGACCCAGGGAGTCGTGTGGTCTGACCCATGGAGTCGTGTGGTCTGACCCAGGGAGTCGTGTGGTAAGGGCTACCAGTCATGTCTCTATGGTCTGACCCAGGGAGTCGTGTGGTCTGACCCAGGGAGTCGTGTGGTAAGGGCTACCAGTCATGTCTCTATGGTCTGACCCAGGGAGTCGTGTGGTCTGACCCAGGGAGTCGTGTGGTAAGGGCTACCAGCCATGCCTCTATGGTCTGACCCAGTGAGTCGTGTGGTCTGACCCAGGGAGTCGTGTGGTAAGGACTACCAGTCATGTCTCTATGGTCTGACCCAGGGAGTCGTGTGGTCTGACCCAGGGAGTCGTGTGGTAAGGGCTACCAGCCATGTCTCTATGGTCTGACCCAGGGAGTCGTGTGGTCTGACCATGGAGTCGTGTGGTCTGACCCAGGGAGTTGTGTGGTAAGGGCTACCAGTCATGTCTCTATGGTCTGACCCAGGGAGTCGTGTCGTCTGACCCAGGGAGTCGTGTGGTAAGGACTACCAGTCATTTCTCTATGGTCTGACCCAGGGAGTCGTGTGGTAAGGGCTACCAGCCATGCCTCTATGGTCTGACCCAGGGAGTCGTGTGGTCTGACCCATGGAGTCGTGTGGTCTGACCCAGGGAGTGGTGTGGTCTGACCCAGGGAGTCGTGTGGTAAAGGTTACCAGTCATGTCTCTATGGTCTGACCCAGGGAGTCGTGTAGTCTGACCCAGGGAGTCGTGTGGTAAGGGCTACCAGTCATGTCTCTATGGTCTGACCCAGGGAGTCGTGTGGTAAGGGCTACCAGCCATGTCTCTGTGGTCTGACCCAGGGAGTCGTGTGGTCTGACCCAGGGAGTCGTGTGGTAAAGGCTACCAGTCATGTCTCTATGGTCTGACCCAGGGAGTCGTGTGGTAAGGGCTACCAGCCATGTCTCTGTGGTCTGACCCAGGGAGTCGTGTGGTCTGACCCAGGGAGTCGTGGGGTAAAGGCTACCAGTCATGTCTCTATGGTCTGACCCAGGGAGTCGTGTAGTCTGACCCAGGGAGTCGTGTGGTAAGGACTACCAGTCATATCTCTATGGTCTGACCCAGGGAGTCGTGTGGTAAGGGCTACCAGTCATGTCTCTATGGTCTGACCCAGGGAGTCGTGTGGTCTGACCCAGGGAGTCGTGTGGTAAGGGCTACCAGCCATGTCTCTATGGTCTGACCCAGGGAGTCTTGTGGTCTGACCCAGGGAGTCGTGTGGTAAGGGCTACCAGCCATGTCTCTATGGTCAGGGAGTCGTGTGTTCTGACCCAGGGAGTCGTGTGGTCTGACCCAGGGAGTCGTGTGGTAAGGGCTACCAGCCATGTCTCTATGGTCTGACCCAGGGAGTCGTGTGGTCTGACCCAGGGAGTCGTGTGGTAAGGGCTACCAGCCATGTCTCTATGGTCAGGGAGTTGTGTGTTCTGACCCAGGGAGTCGTGTGGTCTGACCCAGGGAGTCTTGTGGTCTGACCCAGGGAGTCGTGTGGTAAGGGCTACCAGCCATGTCTCTATGGTCTGACCCAGGGAGTCGTGTGGTCTGACCCAGGGCGTCGTGTGGTAAGGGCTACCAGTCATGTCTCTATGGTCTGACCCAGGGAGTCGTGTGGTCTGACCCAGGGAGTCATGTGGTCTGACCCAGGGAGTCATGTGGTAAGGGATTCCAGCCATGTCTCTATGGTCTGACCCAGGGAGTCGTGTGGTCTGACCCAGGGAGTCGTGTGGTAAGGGCTACCAGCCATGTCTCTATGGTCAGGGAGTTGTGTGTTCTGACCCAGGGAGTCGTGTGGTCTGACCCAGGGAGTCTTGTGGTCTGACCCAGGGAGTCGTGTGGTAAGGGCTACCAGCCATGTCTCTATGGTCTGACCCAGGGAGTCGTGTGGTCTGACCCAGGGCGTCGTGTGGTAAGGGCTACCAGTCATGTCTCTATGGTCTGACCCAGGGAGTCGTGTGGTCTGACCCAGGGAGTCATGTGGTCTGACCCAGGGAGTCATGTGGTAAGGGATTCCAGCCATGTCTCTATGGTCTGACCCAGGGAGTCGTGTGGTCTGACCCAGGGAGTCGTGTGGTAAGGGCTACCAGCCATGTCTCTATGGTCTGACCCAGGGAGTCGTGTGGTCTGACCCAGGGAGTCGTGTGGTAAGGGCTACCAGCCATGTCTCTATGGTCAGGGAGTCGTGTGGTCTGACCCAGGGAGTCGTGTGGTAAGGGCTACCAGTCATGTCTCTATGGTCAGGGAGTCGTGTGGTAAGGGCTACCAGTCATGTCTCTATGGTCAGGGAGTCGTGTGGTAAGGGCTACCAGTCATGTCTCTATGGTCTGAACCAGGGAGTCATGTGGTCTGACCCAGGGAGTCGTGCGGTAAGGGCTACCAGTCATGTCTCTATGGTCTGACCCAGGTAGTCGTGTGGTCTGACCCAGGGAGTCGTGTGGTAAGGGCTACCAGTCATGTCTCTATGGTCTGACCCAGGGAGTCGTGTGGTCTGACCCAGGGAGTCGTGTGGTAAGGGCTACCAGTCATGTCTCTATGGTCTGACCCAGGGAGTCGTGTGGTCTGACCCAGGGAGTCGTGTGGTAAGGGCTACCAGTCATGTCTCTATGGTCTGACCCAGGGAGTCGTGTGGTCTGACCCAGGGAGTCGTGTGGTAAGGGCTACCAGTCATGTCTCTATGGTCTGACCCAGGGAGTCGTGTGGTCTGACCCAGGGAGTCGTGTGGTAAGGGCTACCAGCCATGTCTCTATGGTCTGACCCAGGGAGTCGTGTGGTCTGACCCATGGAGTCGTGTGGTCTGACCCAGGGAGTCGTGTGGTAAGGGCTACCAGTCATGTCTCTATGGTCTGACCCAGGGAGTCGTGTCGTCTGACCCAGGGAGTCGTGTGGTAAGGACTACCAGTCATTTCTCTATGGTCTGACCCAGGGAGTCGTGTGGTAAGGGCTACCAGCCATGTCTCTATGGTCTGACCCAGGGAGTCGTGTGGTCTGACCCATGGAGTCGTTTGGTCTGACCCAGGGAGTGGTGTGGTCTGACCCAGGGAGTCGTGTGGTAAAGGTTACCAGTCATGTCTCTATGGTCTGACCCAGGGAGTCGTGTAGTCTGACCCAGGGAGTCGTGTGGTAAGGGCTACCAGTCATGTCTCTATGGTCTGACCCAGGGAGTCGTGTGGTAAGGGCTACCAGCCATGTCTCTGTGGTCTGACCCAGGGAGTCGTGTGGTCTGACCCAGGGAGTCGTGTGGTAAAGGCTACCAGTCATGTCTCTATGGTCTGACCCAGGGAGTCGTGTGGTAAGGGCTACCAGCCATGTCTCTGTGGTCTGACCCAGGGAGTCGTGTGGTCTGACCCAGGGAGTCGTGGGGTAAAGGCTACCAGTCATGTCTCTATGGTCTGACCCAGGGAGTCGTGTAGTCTGACCCAGGGAGTCGTGTGGTAAGGACTACCAGTCATATCTTTATGGTCTGACCCAGGGAGTCGTGTGGTAAGGGCTACCAGTCATGTCTCTATGGTCTGACCCAGGGAGTCGTGTGGTCTGACCCAGGGAGTCGTGTGGTAAGGGCTACCAGTCATGTCTCTATGGTCTGACCCAGGGAGTCGTGTAGTCTGACCCAGGGAGTCGTGTGGTAAGGGCTACCAGCCATGTCTCTATGGTCTGACCCAGGGAGTCTTGTGGTCTGACCCAGGGAGTCGTGTGGTAAGGGCTACCAGCCATGTCTCTATGGTCAGGGAGTCGTGTGTTCTGACCCAGGGAGTCGTGTGGTCTGACCCAGGGAGTCGTGTGGTAAGGGCTACCAGCCATGTCTCTATGGTCTGACCCAGGGAGTCGTGTGGTCTGACCCAGGGAGTCGTGTGGTAAGGGCTACCAGCCATGTCTCTATGGTCAGGGAGTTGTGTGTTCTGACCCAGGGAGTCGTGTGGTCTGACCCAGGGAGTCTTGTGGTCTGACCCAGGGAGTCGTGTGGTAAGGGCTACCAGTCATGTCTCTATGGTTTGACCCAGGGAGTCGTGTGGTCTGACCCAGGGCGTCGTGTGGTAAGGGCTACCAGTCATGTCTCTATGGTCTGACCCAGGGAGTCGTGTGGTCTGACCCAGGGAGTCGTGGGGTAAAGGCTACCAGTCATGTCTCTATGGTCTGACCCAGGGAGTCGTGTAGTCTGACCCAGGGAGTCGTGTGGTAAGGACTACCAGTCATATCTCTATGGTCTGACCCAGGGAGTCGTGTGGTAAGGGCTACCAGTCATGTCTCTATGGTCTGACCCAGGGAGTCGTGTGGTCTGACCCAGGGAGTCGTGTGGTAAGGGCTACCAGTCATGTCTCTATGGTCTGACCCAGGGAGTCGTGTGGTCTGACCCAGGGAGTCGTGTGGTAAGGGCTACCAGCCATGTCTCTATGGTCTGACCCAGGGAGTCTTGTGGTCTGACCCAGGGAGTCGTGTGGTAAGGGCTACCAGCCATGTCTCTATGGTCAGGGAGTCGTGTGTTCTGACCCAGGGAGTCGTGTGGTCTGACCCAGGGAGTCGTGTGGTAAGGGCTACCAGCCATGTCTCTATGGTCTGACCCAGGGAGTCGTGTGGTCTGACCCAGGGAGTCGTGTGGTAAGGGCTACCAGCCATGTCTCTATGGTCAGGGAGTTGTGTGTTCTGACCCAGGGAGTCGTGTGGTCTGACCCAGGGAGTCTTGTGGTCTGACCCAGGGAGTCGTGTGGTAAGGGCTACCAGCCATGTCTCTATGGTCTGACCCAGGGAGTCGTGTGGTCTGACCCAGGGCGTCGTGTGGTAAGGGCTACCAGTCATGTCTCTATGGTCTGACCCAGGGAGTCGTGTGGTCTGACCCAGGGAGTCATGTGGTCTGACCCAGGGAGTCATGTGGTAAGGGATTCCAGCCATGTCTCTATGGTCTGACCCAGGGAGTCGTGTGGTCTGACCCAGGGAGTCGTGTGGTAAGGGCTACCAGCCATGTCTCTATGGTCAGGGAGTTGTGTGTTCTGACCCAGGGAGTCGTGTGGTCTGACCCAGGGAGTCTTGTGGTCTGACCCAGGGAGTCGTGTGGTAAGGGCTACCAGCCATGTCTCTATGGTCTGACCCAGGGAGTCTTGTAGTCTGACCCAGGGAGTCGTGTGGTAAGGGCTACCAGTCATGTCTCTATGGTCTGACCCAGGGAGTTGTGTGGTAAGGGCTACCAGCCATGTCTCTGTGGTCTGACCCAGGGAGTCGTGTGGTCTGACCCAGGGAGTCGTGTGGTAAAGGCTACCAGTCATGTCTCTATGGTCTGACCCAGGGAGTCGTGTGGTAAGGGCTACCAGCCATGTCTCTGTGGTCTGACCCAGGGAGTCGTGTGGTCTGACCCAGGGAGTTGTGGGGTAAAGGCTACCAGTCATGTCTCTATGGTCTGACCCAGGGAGTCGTGTAGTCTGACCCAGGGAGTCGTGTAGTCTGACCCAGGGAGTCGTGTGGTAAGGACTACCAGTCATATCTCTATGGTCTGACCCAGGGAGTCGTGTGGTAAGGGCTACCAGTCATGTCTCTATGGTCTGACCCAGGGAGTCGTGTGGTCTGACCCAGGGAGTCGTGTGGTAAGGGCTACCAGTCATGTCTCTATGGTCTGACCCAGGGAGTCGTTTGGTCTGACCCAGGGAGTCGTGTGGTAAGGGCTACCAGCCATGTCTCTATGGTCTGACCCAGGGAGTCTTGTGGTCTGACCCAGGGAGTCGTGTGGTAAGGGCTACCAGCCATGTCTCTATGGTCAGGGAGTCGTGTGTTCTGACCCAGGGAGTCGTGTGGTCTGACCCAGGGAGTCGTGTGGTAAGGGCTACCAGCCATGTCTCTATGGTCTGACCCAGGGAGTCGTGTGGTCTGACCCAGGGAGTCGTGTGGTAAGGGCTACCAGCCATGTCTCTATGGTCAGGGAGTTGTGTGTTCTGACCCAGGGAGTCGTGTGGTCTGACCCAGGGAGTCTTGTGGTCTGACCCAGGGAGTCGTGT
This sequence comes from Oncorhynchus kisutch, assembly GCF_002021735.2. Lineage (NCBI taxonomy): Eukaryota > Metazoa > Chordata > Actinopteri > Salmoniformes > Salmonidae > Oncorhynchus > Oncorhynchus kisutch. The sequence goes on from NC_034174.2 coordinate 31,035,668, forward strand.
GGTAAGGGCTACCAGCCATGTCTCTATGGTCTGACCCAGGGAGTCGTGTGGTCTGACCCAGGGCGTCGTGTGGTAAGGGCTACCAGTCATGTCTCTATGGTCTGACCCAGGGAGTCGTGTGGTCTGACCCAGGGAGTCATGTGGTCTGACCCAGGGAGTCATGTGGTAAGGGATTCCAGCCATGTCTCTATGGTCTGACCCAGGGAGTCGTGTGGTCTGACAAAAGGGAGTCGTGTGGTAAGGGCTACCAGCCATGTCTCTATGGTCAGGGAGTTGTGTGTTCTGACCCAGGGAGTCGTGTGGTCTGACCCAGGGAGTCTTGTGGTCTGACCCAGGGAGTCGTGTGGTAAGGGCTACCAGCCATGTCTCTATGGTCTGACCCAGGGAGTCGTGTGGTAAGGGCTACCAGTCATGTCTCTATGGTCAGGGAGTTGTGTGTTCTGACCCAGGGAGTCGTGTGGTCTGACCCAGGGAGTCATGTGGTCTGACCCAGGGAGTCATGTGGTAAGGGATTCCAGCCATGTCTCTATGGTCTGACCCAGGGAGTCGTGTGGTCTGACAAAAGGGAGTCGTGTGGTAAGGGCTACCAGCCATGTCTCTATGGTCAGGGAGTTGTGTGTTCTGACCCAGGGAGTCGTGTGGTCTGACCCAGGGAGTCTTGTGGTCTGACCCAGGGAGTCGTGTGGTAAGGGATTCCAGCCATGTCTCTATGGTCTGACCCAGGGAGTCGTGTGGTCTGACAAAAGGGAGTCGTGTGGTAAGGGCTACCAGCCATGTCTCTATGGTCAGGGAGTTGTGTGTTCTGACCCAGGGAGTCGTGTGGTCTGACCCAGGGAGTCTTGTGGTCTGACCCAGGGAGTCGTGTGGTAAGGGCTACCAGCCATGTCTCTATGGTCTGACCCAGGGCGTCGTGTGGTAAGGGCTACCAGTCATGTCTCTATGGTCTGACCCAGGGAGTCGTGTGGTCTGACCCAGGGAGTCATGTGGTCTGACCCAGGGAGTCATGTGGTAAGGGATTCCAGCCATGTCTCTATGGTCTGACCCAGGGAGTCGTGTGGTCTGACCCAGGGAGTCGTGTGGTAAGGGCTACCAGCCATGTCTCTATGGTCTGACCCAGGGAGTCGTGTGGTCTGACCCAGGGAGTCGTGTGGTAAGGGCTACCAGCCATGTCTCTATGGTCAGGGAGTCGTGTGGTCTGACCCAGGGAGTCGTGTGGTAAGGGCTACCAGTCATGTCTCTATGGTCAGGGAGTCGTGTGGTAAGGGCTACCAGTCATGTCTCTATGGTCAGGGAGTCGTGTGGTAAGGGCTACCAGTCATGTCTCTATGGTCTGAACCAGGGAGTCATGTGGTCTGACCCAGGGAGTCGTGCGGTAAGGGCTACCAGTCATGTCTCTATGGTCAGGGAGTCGTGTGTTCTGACCCAGGGAGTCGTGTGGTCTGACCCAGGGAGTCGTGTGGTAAGGGCTACCAGCCATGTCTCTATGGTCTGACCCAGGGAGTCGTGTGGTCTGACCCAGGGAGTCGTGTGGTAAGGGCTACCAGCCATGTCTCTATGGTCAGGGAGTTGTGTGTTCTGACCCAGGGAGTCGTGTGGTCTGACCCAGGGAGTCTTGTGGTCTGACCCAGGGAGTCGTGTGGTAAGGGCTACCAGCCATGTCTCTATGGTCTGACCCAGGGAGTTGTGTGGTCTGACCCAGGGCGTCGTGTGGTAAGGGCTACCAGTCATGTCTCTATGGTCTGACCCAGGGAGTCGTGTGGTCTGACCCAGGGAGTCATGTGGTCTGACCCAGGGAGTCATGTGGTAAGGGATTCCAGCCATGTCTCTATGGTCTGACCCAGGGAGTCGTGTGGTCTGACCCAGGGAGTCGTGTGGTAAGGGCTACCATCCATGTCTCTATGGTCAGGGAGTTGTGTGTTCTGACCCAGGGAGTCGTGTGGTCTGACCCAGGGAGTCTTGTGGTCTGACCCAGGGAGTCGTGTGGTAAGGGCTACCAGCCATGTCTCTATGGTCTGACCCAGGGAGTCGTGTGGTCTGACCCAGGGCGTCGTGTGGTAAGGGCTACCAGTCATGTCTCTATGGTCTGACCCAGGGAGTCGTGTGGTCTGACCCAGGGAGTCATGTGGTCTGACCCAGGGAGTCATGTGGTAAGGGATTCCAGCCATGTCTCTAAGGTCTGACCCAGGGAGTCGTGTTGTCTGACCCAGGGAGTCGTGTGGTAAGGGCTACCAGCCATGTCTCTATGGTCTGACCCAGGGAGTCGTGTGGTCTGACCCAGGGAGTCGTGTGGTAAGGGCTACCAGCCATGTCTCTATGGTCAGGGAGTCGTGTGGTCTGACCCAGGGAGTCGTGTGGTAAGGGCTACCAGTCATGTCTCTATGGTCAGGGAGTCGTGTGGTAAGGGCTACCAGTCATGTCTCTATGGTCAGGGAGTCGTGTGGTAAGGGCTACCAGTCATGTCTCTATGGTCTGAACCAGGGAGTCATGTGGTCTGACCCAGGGAGTCGTGCGGTAAGGGCTACCAGTCATGTCTCTATGGTCAGGGAGTCGTGTGTTCTGACCCAGGGAGTCGTGTGGTCTGACCCAGGGAGTCGTGTGGTAAGGGCTACCAGCCAAGTCTCTATGGTCTGACCCAGGGAGTCGTGTGGTCTGACCCAGGGAGTCGTGTGGTAAGGGCTACCAGCCATGTCTCTATGGTCAGGGAGTTGTGTGTTCTGACCCAGGGAGTCGTGTGGTCTGACCCAGGGAGTCTTGTGGTCTGACCCAGGGAGTCGTGTGGTAAGGGCTACCAGCCATGTCTCTATGGTCTGACCCAGGGAGTCGTGTGGTCTGACCCAGGGCGTCGTGTGGTAAGGGCTACCAGTCATGTCTCTATGGTCTGACCCAGGGAGTCGTGTGGTCTGACCCAGGGAGTCTTGTGGTCTGACCCAGGGAGTCGTGTGGTAAGGGCTACCAGCCATGTCTCTATGGTCTGACCCAGGGAGTCGTGTGGTCTGACCCAGGGCGTCGTGTGGTAAGGGCTACCAGTCATGTCTCTATGGTCTGACCCAGGGAGTCGTGTGGTCTGACCCAGGGAGTCATGTGGTCTGACCCAGGGAGTCATGTGGTAAGGGATTCCAGCCATGTCTCTATGGTCTGACCCAGGGAGTCGTGTGGTCTGACCCAGGGAGTCGTGTGGTAAGGGCTACCAGCCATGTCTCTATGGTCTGACCCAGGGAGTCGTGTGGTCTGACCCAGGGAGTCGTGTGGTAAGGGCTACCAGCCATGTCTCTATGGTCAGGGAGTCGTGTGGTCTGACCCAGGGAGTCGTGTGGTAAGGGCTACCAGTCATGTCTCTATGGTCAGGGAGTCGTGTGGTAAGGGCTACCAGTCATGTCTCTATGGTCAGGGAGTCGTGTGGTAAGGGCTACCAGTCATGTCTCTATGGTCTGAACCAGGGAGTCATGTGGTCTGACCCAGGGAGTCGTGCGGTAAGGGCTACCAGTCATGTCTCTATGGTCTGACCCAGGGAGTCGTGTGGTCTGACCCAGGGAGTTGTGTGGTAAGGGCTACCAGTCATGTCTCTATGGTCTGACCCAGAGAGTCGTGTGGTCTGACCCAGGGAGTCGTGTGGTAAGTGCTACCAGCAATGTCTCTATGGTCTGAACCAGAGAGTCATGTGGTCAGACCCAGGGAGGCGTGTGGTAAGGGCTACCAGCCATGTCTCTATGGTCAGGGAGTCGTGTGGTCTGACCTAGGGAGTCGTGTTGTCTGACCCAGGGAGTCTTGTGGTAAGGGCTACCAGCCATGTCTCTATGGTCTGACCCAGGGAGTCGTGTTGTCTGACCCAGGGAGTCGTGTGGTAAGGGCTACCAGCCATGTCTCTATGATCAGGGAGTCGTGTATTCTGACCCAGGGAGTCGTGTGGTCTGACCCAGGGAGTTGTGTGGTAAGGGCTACCAGCCATGTCTCTACTGTCAGGGAGTCGTGTTGTCTGACCCAGGGAGTCATGTGGTCTGACCCAGGGAGTCGTGTGGTAAGGGCTACCAGCCATGTCTCTATGGTCAGGGAGTCGTGTGGTCTGACCCAGGGAGTCGTGTGTTAAGGGCTACCAGTCATGTCTCTATGGTCTGAACCAGGGAGTCATGTGGTCTGACCCAGGGAGTCGTGTGGTAAGGGCTACCAGTCATGTCTCTATGGTCTGAACCAGGGAGTCATGTGGTCTGACCCAGGGAGTCGTGTGGTCTGACCCAGGGAGTCGTGTGGTAAGGGCTACCAGCCAAACATTCACATCCCAGAACAAGATAAGGATCCTGCAGGCAATCAAACACAATATTGCTGCTAGAGATTGAGAGGGAAGCACACACACACTCACAAATTCACACACACACATGCGCTTAACCCTAATCTTCAACCAAAAACCTAACCTTCACCCTTACCCTAAACCTAACCCTAGCTTCTAACCTTAAACCTAATTCTAACCTTAACCTTAAACCCCCTAGAAATAGTATTTGACCTTGTGAGGACCAACAAAATGTCCCCAATTTGTCAAATTTCTGTTTGTTTACTATTCTTGTCACAAGAATAGTTAAACATGTCCACACACACACACACACACACACACACACAGCTGGACTGTGTCCTGGTCTCTGGGTGATTGATAACAGACGTAACTAGGTTTCTACGGTAACTGCTGTTCCCCCCCGCCCCCCCCCCCCTCCCAGCACAGCGCTGGGAAACTCCTAATGAGTTTCTACAGCCAAGTGACCGTATATCATATACACACACACACACACACACACACTAGGTTGTGCGGCCAGCGAGCAGTGGGATTTATGGTTATTGTGATAACCCATGAGTCCAGCAGTGGTTTAGCAGGCTGAAATAGGACTGTTTTAATAAGAGCTGATTTAGAGTGGGGCTCCTGGAGGAGTCACACACACACACACACACACACACACACACACACACACACACACACACACACACACACACACACACACTGCCCCCACAC